>NC_059301.1:28118249-28123249 GCF_017591435.1 Portunus trituberculatus
TCTGATAAAAATAAAATAAAAATTATAAAGAAAAATGGCCTTCACATCACGTGCCACACAGATGAGAGTCACACTCACTCTCTCCTTCTCTCCCTCCTCCTCTCCCCCCCTTCCCTTGTTCCTCTCCTGGCTGGGAATGAAGGAAAATAAGTCGAGTGTTTTTAACTTTCTTATTTTCTGTACACAATTTTGGTCATTCTTTATGTCTCTGTTATTTAATTAAACTCACCCCAAGTCTCAACGCTTTCTCTCTCTCTCTCTCTCTCTCTCTCTCTCTCTCTCTCTCTCTCTCTCTCTCTCTCTCTCTCTCTCTCTCTCTCTCTCTCTCTCTCTCTCTCTCTCTCTCTCTCTCTCTCTCTCTCTCTCTCTCTCTCTCTCTCTCATAAACATTATAACATTCAATGAGAGACAGAGAGAGAGAGAGAGAGAGAGAGAGAGAGAGAGAGAGAGAGAGAAAACACACCCATAAAAACCTTGTCTATTACCGGTAAGTCTCAGGGCCCTAATGTGTCCTCTCCTGGCGGCAGAGCTGACGGAGAGGAGGAAAAATGAAGAGAGGGAGAGAGTAGGAACACGGAAAGGGAAGAGGAAGGTGTATTGCTACTCTACTAGACTCCTGGACTGACCGAAGGAGGAGAAATCAGAGAAGGGAGCAGAAGAACGCTGGAAGACTAGGAAGGGCGAGGTTGACGGAGACGGAGGAGAGAAAGGAATGCGAGAAAGGAGTTATAAGGTCCCTACTCTGCTTTAGTTTTTGTTTCCCGGCGTTCACTTACCATCGCAGGGTATCCATTGTTGTGTAATGACCTGGGATCGTTCATCGCAGCCTTCTGACGGGAGACTCTAAAAGCGGCTATATATAAGTGCGTGTTAATGTTTTCTGCTTCTTTACTGTGGTTATGTGGAGAGGATCCATGAGGGAACCAGCGGGAGAGATGACTTATACAGGAGACTTCCCTTTTCCTTTTCTTTTTTCTTGTTCACAAGGGATTGGAGAAGGTGGTCAGGGTTAAGGGAAAACTTAGTGTTGATTATTTTTCTTCTTCTGTTTCTTCTTCTTCTTCTTCTTCTTCTTCTTCTTCTTCTTCTTCTTCTTCTTCTTCTTCTTCTTCTTCTTCTTCTTCTTCTTCTTCTTCTTCTTCTTCTTCTTCTTCTTCTTCTTCTTCTTCTTTATATTCGTCTTCGTATTCGTTTACTTCTTCTTCTTCTTCTTCTTCTTCTTCTTCTTCTTCTTCTTCTTCTTCTTCTTCTTCTTCTTCTTCTTCTTCTTCTTCTTCTTCTTCTTCTTCTTCTTCTTCTTCTTCTTCTTCTTCTTCTTTTTCTTCTTTTTTTTCTTCTTCTTGGCCTTCTTCTTCTTCATCTTCTTCGTCTTCGTCTTCTTTATCTTTATCTTCTTTCACCATTTCTTATAGGGAGAGGTTGGCGACATGTATGTTCGTACGAGTCTCCTCCAGTTATTTCTAAACCTTGCATGTTCCTCCGTGACTTCATCCTTTGCATTCCTACTGCAATTTCCCCCTTCCATCTCAGAGTCGCCTAAGGAAACTAAGTCAAGAAAGTAAGTCAAAGTCATTGCTTCCATTACTGGGCCTCACCTGCTTGCTCTATTGCACTGAAGGTCATCTTGGAAGTTTGTCCGATAGTTGAATATTCTGTTAGCAGGTATGAAAAAAATGTGTTATTCTTTTGGTATTAATCTCTGTATATCAATCTCCATGTGACTATTCGGGGCGATATTTCTGTTACGTTGTTGTCATTACTATGATGTATTTCTCGATATTCATAACAGTGGCTGGTGATGAATGGTGATACAGGACTCATAACGCTTGTGTGTGTGTGTGTGTGTGTGTGTGTGTGTGTGTGTGTGTGTGTGTGTGTGTGTGTGTGTGTGTGTGTGTGTGTGTGTGTGTGTGTGTGTGTGTGTGTGTGTGTGTGTGTGTGTGTGTGTGTGTGCTAATGACCACATGGTTTTATTTCACTCGCTTGTTTTGTGTATATATTCATTTATTTGTGCATTTTTTTTATTTTTTTTTATTTACAGCAACTCTCCCTCTGTGAGTTAACTCCGTCACTATTTATTTTCAAACATTTAAAAGTTGTTAGTGGTTAGCTGCGGAAAAGCTTTATAACACATATCTGCAATAATACACTTCACGTAACCGCAAACACTGAATTGTTGTAATTTATTTCGTGTACTTCTGGTGTTGTCCTGACTTTATTAGCTGACGGAAAAAAATTGAATCTTTATTTGCACACTTTTCACATTTTACCGCGTTAACAGCATTTGCTTCATTTTACGCATGAGGGAGACCGACTAAAGGCACAAAAGAACAAAAAAATACGAATATCCCGCACATTCCAAACAAAAGAGATGAATATTTTTCCCCAGGTGTCTCGATTTTCCTCTCCTGACAGAACGCAAGTCAGTGAAAGAGGACAAGTAAGATTTCAGAGTTTATCTGTGAAAAGAATGAAATAGCGAAGATGCTTTCACTTTATAACTTTTGTATATTGTTACATAGAATGTAAAGTTTATCAATAAAATGGCTGAAAGAATTAGGGTTAACTCATGAGTCAACCTTCTTGAGTTAACTCGTGCATGTTAGTACGCAGAGTCTCAGAGTTTACCACTGAAGTAGATGAAGGAGTGAAGGTACTATAGCTAACCATTACATACCATAACATGTATTCTTACAATAAACCAGATAAGCAGTGTAAATGAGTGTACATTATCCGTCACCGTAATCCTTCCTTCTGGCGAGTGGTGCTTTGGAATCTCCAAGGGTGAACCAAGTAAATGAACCTAACATAGGAACTTCACAGCTTTCTCTGGATACCGTTAGCTGGTTCCTTGGCGAAACTTTGGAAACACCTCTCTTACTTGACTGGAACTGGCGTCACTAATGAGGACAGCAGGGCAGGATGGGAAGGAGGAAGGGAAGATGCCAGTGTTGGGTTGGTGCGGAGAGCAAGACACGAGGGAAAGCACTCCGATGGCTCAATAGTGCATGTCTTTTTCTCTGTTCGTATTAGTTTGTTCTTGCACGGGAATACTGGGGATGAAGGGGAAGGATGTAATTGATGGTAGTAGTTTTTTTTAGGTTCGTGCACTTTTTCAAGAAGCAAGGAGGACCATAAAAGAAATGCATCAATATTTGTAATTTTCCCCTACTTTAAGAATGAAAATCGATAGATAACATTATTGTATATCTTCCTGAAGCTATAGTTAGTTTTTCGGTCATAAACAGTCGCTATATAGTGCGAAATGTACTATAACAAAATGCCACATCTCAAACACATCAGGCCCGTATTCCATCTGAGTGTAATATATTACTATTGTGAATAAATCGTAATAATTTTGTTAATGTCAATAAGAGAGGACCTAAACTGTCACTTTTTCAGTGTTCGCAGGTTGATTTAATTCATGAGTGGGTCAGCATCGTCTCGCGGTACAGAGTAGTCGTCTCCAAACACTGTATTACGATGTATCTATTAATTTACCATGCTTTTACCCCTTCCAGTATTTTTCTGTTCTTATTTCTTTATAGTTACTTGAGTTTATACGACTAACATCATAATATAGAGCAAAACATAATTGCCTGATGTACCAAGATCTTTCATGTCTAGAGACTTAAATACAGTACGGAACCTTAACACACATTTTACCTTGCTTCTGCACAGGTAAATTCTTTACAAGGACTGAGTAGAACAATATTTGTTCGGTTTTCTTTATGAGAAAAAAAAAAGAAAACTAACGGCCGAAACAGAAATAGTCTGAGGGTGCTGTAGTGTTTTCATCACCGTGTTCCTAAGCTCTGTCTTGCCATAGCCTGAACATGGTATCCAGTTCAGTTCAATTGATAGGCGGAAGTGTAGCCTGGATATTAGCACTTCCTGGTGTGTTTTGGTTTTAGTTTTGTCTGGGTCTGCAGCTGTAATTAATTATTATTTAAACTTTTTACTTTATATTCTCTTATTTTCCAAAAATTCTATATTATTTCTTTATTTTTTTCTATACTAGATTTTTCAAAATATAATTTTCCAATGAGGTGTTCTTCATTTTCTGGGTAAGGACGCTGCCAATTGGGGTGTTTGGATCTTTTATTTGTGTAGGTTGGGCAATGTAGGAGGAAATGTTTATGCCTTTACACTATAGATCAGGGGTTCTCAACCTTTTTCTCGTTAAGAACCCTCTGAGTTATGAGACCATCTACCCGAACCCCCAGTAATTTGACATCGAACAGAATGTTAATTTAGTGACTGACACTAACTCAATAGGCAAAGGTATTCTGCAATAGATGTATCATTAAATCAGCCATCTAAGTACCCCCTGGAAATTTTCTTGTGAAACCCTGGGGGTTCGCGAATCCCAGATTGAGAACCCCTGCAGGTGAACTGGTAGTATCGCTGGCTGGACTGCTGGCTGCTGTGGGAGTAGGGAGTGCTTGTAGTAAAAAAAAAGCCATAAGGGAAACAAAGAAATAGGTAGGTATAAGAAAGGCATATATTTTGGGATTCTGAGTTTCCATTATAAGTTTTTACTGGCCTAGTAGATAAGTGCTTAGCCTTTCATGGATATCATTCTTATCACAGTAGTGATATAGAATCCTAGCCAATCATTACTATGAAAGTAATATTGAATCCACAGTAATTTGTACAATAGCCTCTTAAAACAACTCCATATGTGGCGTGTTGTAGCTTATTTTGACATTGAATACTAAAGTGTACGCACTTCCAGCTAAATAACGAGAGTAACCAGACGACGGGCGAACTAAGGCATTCATTTGTACTCCTAACAAAAGAAATCGTTAGGCATTAGGCGAGCACTGCCTCTTCTTCACCATGAAAGGGCAAGCAATTGTAAGCATGTACAACGAATAATGTTATCCTTATATATGTGTAACCAACTGGTCTTTTTATGTTTTTTTTTTTTACTTTACTTTTTCTTCCACATTACATGATAAAAACTTTTACATGTGAATGCCTTTTTTTTTTTTTTG
>NC_059301.1:28128249-28145749 GCF_017591435.1 Portunus trituberculatus
ATCTTCTTGTCGTTACCTTCGTTGTTGTTTTCATTCTCATCCACTTCCGCGACCTTGGATTTCTTCTTCTGCACTGTTGGACACGTTTTATTTCGTGTCTTGCTTCTCACCTCCTTTTTTTCCTTGTATTTTTTGTCTTTTCCTTCCTCATTCATGTCATCTTTGCCTTTATGTCTCTCCTTCTTCTGTATTTCTTTCATTTTTCTTCAAATTTCTTCTTTTGCGTTGCTTTCCCTGTTTTACTTTCACCTCTTGTTTCTTACTTTCTCATTTTTCCTTATATTCCTTGTTTTGTTTTTTTCTCCCTATCTGGTGTCGTGTTCCTTTTCATCGTCACCTTTCTCATTCTGTATCGCCTTCATTTTCCTTCACGTACCTTTTGCGCTGTTGCCCATGTTTCATTATACCTTTCACTCCCCATCTCCTCTTTTCCTTGTATTCCTCGTCTTTTCCTTTCTCGTTTGTGTCATCTTCATCCTTGTTTCTCTCCTTCTTCTCCTTTACCTCCTTCATTTTCTTTTTTTCTCTTTTTCACTTACGTTCTTTTTCTTTACCTCACCTCACTGTTCACGTCCATCTTTCCATTTATCCCTCTTCCCTTCTCCCATTACTTACTACACCCTCCCTCGACTGTCGTTCTCTCTCTCTCTCCCTCCCTCCCTCCCGTGCCTCCCTCCAGTAGGCAACTTCTCACCCACCACGACAAACAACGAATATTTCCGGTCACAGCGACACCCACAAACCCCTGCCGGCCATTACTCAGTGTGTCAGCGTGAGTAGTGGGGTACGAGGGAGTAGTGCTGGTGGTGGCGGCGGCGGTGTAAGACTGAGAAGGTGGTGTGGAAGGCGGTAGTGGTGGAAGGGAGTGGAGCGCTGGGGACATTGGAGGGAGGTTGGTGGGCAAGATGGAAGAGGGAAGGTGTTAAGTTCGGGGAGTGCGAGGAAGACATGAGAGGGAGGTAATGAAGAAACGTTGCCTTTGTGTTATAGAATGTGTGTGTTTTTTGCTGGGTTTTTTTTTTCTCTCTATTTTTAATCGTTTTTCGTGCTATGTTGTTCCTTGTTGACAACCAGAGTTTGTGAGGATTATTTACATGGATTTACGATAAAGTAAGGGGAGATATGAGGTTAGTTTTGTGTTTTCTAAACGATGTAATTGATTATTCAAGTGAATGTGGTGTAAAAACAATTGAGTGAAAGAAACGTTATTGAATTTTTTTTTTTTTTGAGATATGAGAAAAAAAAAAGAAGAAACAGAAAAAAGGAAGATGAAGAAGAAAGAGAATGAAATGAGGAAAATTGGCAAGCAGAGAAAGAATATTCATGATAGAGAGAGAGAGAGAGAGAGAGAGAGTCACAATGCAGGGTGTGGTATTATTTTCCCCATCACCACACTCTCTCGTCTCACTATCACAATGTTTTATTTTCACCTGCAGGGAAAGATTCTTGTCTTTCATGTCGTTTTTTTTATCAGTAGGAAGTCACATGTTTATATTTCTAGTTTCAAATGAGACGTTTCGCCAAAAAATTGCTTTTTTGTTGATAGTCTCGTGCTAAAGAGACAGAGAGAGAGAGAGAGAGAGAGAGAGAGAGAGAGAGAGAGAGAGAGAGAGAGAGAGAGAGAGAGAGAGAGAGAGAGAGAGAGAGAGAGAGAGAGAGAGAGAGAGAGAGAGAGAGAGAGAGAGAGAGAGAGAGAGAGAGAGAGAAAAAAGAAATTTGTGCAATCACTTGGTCCTTTATTTTTTTTCTTCTTCCTTTTTTTTTTTTATTCAACTTCGATATCTGTGGCGGTGGTCGTCTCTTGCCTTATCAGCGGCAGTCTTTTGAATATAAGAAAGTTGCGGGGGAATTCTCGGCCTGTTACGGTGTTTGCAGAGTCTTGACAAAAATGTGATATTGACAGCAAATACCACCAGACTTGGGGACTTGTGAAAACTTTTTTTACCTTTTTATTTTTCATTGTCTTTTGGTGTTGAACATGTTGTATGTTTCATTGTTCATATACGTGCAATGATTGTTTGTTTTCTTTATGTGCCAGTGAAATCTCAAGTCGGCTACTAGTCTGCATTCAGACGAAACACAAGACAGTAATAACATCAACTGTAATAAATCATTGTGACATGCTCCTTCACCACGCCATGCTGCAATGCCCTCCAATACACCTACGCCATGCCGCACATTCCATAGTCTACATACTTGCACAAGCCTGTCCTTCCTATATTCAATACGTCCACCACACACACCGGCGAGTCCCCTTTAAGGTCGAGGACTATTCCGCCGTGCATCGCGTGTCACCTGTCTCACCTCCCTCGGCGCGTGTCACCCCCGCCCTCCTTTCTGTCCGCTGCACTAACATTCAAGCTACACAGGGTTGTCTGGCCTTACCTTTCCTATTAAGATCTGCAGTAAATGTTGCCTCAAGAAAAGTTTTTTGCTTATAAAACCTAAAGAACACTCATGAATGTCTTGCACTACGTACTACGTATAGATCCTTCCTGAAAACGTGACTTTTAAATGAAATTCATTACAATATGGTGAGAAACATTGTCGAAGAATGTATTTCCTATATTTATCAATTCTCTTTATTTTCACTAATCATTTCTTTGCTGCAAATCTAGTGTGTTTCAGACATTCAGTAGCTGCAAAACCTAGTTATTTTACTTTTCAAAAGTTCACAAAGCTTCCAACGCTGTGCTTCTTCCGGATTTTCGCTAAAAGTTTTAAATTCGAAGAGGATTCCGGTGTGAATATTTTTTAATGTGAAGCCTCAACTGGATACAGATAGAGAGAGAGAGAGAGAGAGAGAGAGAGAGAGAGAGAGAGAGAGAGAGAGAGACACACACACACACACACACAGAGTCACATTCATAAACATGAAAAGAGACAGAGACACACGTAATTAGTGTCTATATGCTCAGGTTGTTTCCACTTGACATTGTGCTGCGTCTCATTACAAGAAGTGGCTTCATCATCACACCGCAGCACTTCCGTAGTGTGGCTGCCTGGTGTCACTGACCTGGCGTCCCTTTCCCAGCCATCGCTTTACTGCACTTGGACCACTGGTGTCTTGTATCGGGAGGTGAACGACTGCCTGAGTGCCACCCTTTGTGCGATATGAATCATTCTGCATTTTTTCATGATGTGTGTTATAGCTTCATGCAAGGATAATGGCTCAAAAGTGCAAGAATGCTTATTTAATCGCAGTGCTATTTTTCTTCTTTCTTGAGGTTCCAGTTGCTTTCATGTTGAGAAAATATTGATTTTATCTTTTTTCTTTTTATTGATCGTTAATAGCTGGCATTGTTAATATCTGCAGTATTCGAGTACGTATATACAGACGAAATGCAGCAAGGATTATTTCTATCACAAATTATTTATTGTTGTAATCGCATTCCATCTTTATTTGCATCTTTTTCTTATCCTCTATTATTGTTGGTGGTACAATCTTGACGTGTGAATCTTTCTTTAGCATCCTTTGGCCTACATCCTTCTCATTTGCTATTGAGTCCCCAACACCTGCTAGATTCTACCCACGCCAGCAATAGTGACATCTACACGCAGCCTCTGAATTCTTTTTAAAAGACGAATTTCTCAGCAGAAAGTACAAAGATGTCCTTGATTTTCTATAGGTTGACAAACTTTTGAAATGTCTATAATGTCAATTATGCTATTTTCTTTTATATAGAACAGGATAAAAAAAAATAGGCGCAAGTGAATGTTCATATTTTTTTTTTTTTTATTTACTTTGAGCACACAAAATATTTTAAGTAGTTATTGTTTTCCGTTTATTCATAGTGATTTACTACAATAAATCTATCAACCTTTTACTGCATAGTTTATCTTAATGTTGATGGCTAATGATCTATATATTGATTTATCCATTTCGTCGTGGTGTGAAATACACACACACACACACACACACACACACACACACACACACACACACATTTAACAGAGCATTTGCTAAGCTCAGAATTATCGTGTGGTAATTCTGATTTATGTAAGCACTCGCCTCATAAATCGAGATTGAGTCACATAAGTCACTCGTAGAGCAGGGGCGCCTCAGAGTGGAGCGGAAGTGTTGCTGACACCGTGGCATAGAGACACAGAGATTCCTTTCATTGCTAGGTAGTGCTAATCTTGCCTCATATTCTCACCCGATGTAATATTTGTGTTACTTTACCTATATTGTTGATTTTATGGATATTTCTTACTTTAGAGGGCAAAATGAACACAGTCTAGGCTAATAAAAGTATATTGCAGAGTTCAACGCACGTATGAATGATATGCATTTTTTCGTACATAAAAAGAACACAATATACAAGACAATATAGATGTGTGTGTGTGTGGCTCCATATCTCGAACAGAATAACAGAATGAACCAAGACCAACATGGCTTTCTTACTAGACGTTCATGTCTCTTCCTTCTACCTTGATTTTGCAAAAGCATTTGATAAGTTAGACCACGGCATTTTACTACACAAAATAAGAGAAATGGGCATTGCCGGAAAGATTGGGATATGGCTGCACTCAATATCACTGGCAGGGAGCAGCGCGTAGTGGCTAGTGGTGCAGTGTCTCAGTCATTTACGAGTATATAGTCTCCTTTTTTTTCGATGCACTTGGTCCAGCGGTCCACAAGCTTGCGTATTCCCTCCGAGAAGAAGGTTTGGGGTTGGTCATGCAACCATTTATGCACCGCTTCTTTCACATCTTCATCCGTAAGAAATCGCCGACCTCGTAAACCATCTTTGAGCAGTCCAAAGATATGGTAGTCGGAAGGGGCGAGATCTGGGCTGTAGGTAGGGTGTTCCAGCACCTCAAAACCCAATTGGTTAATGGTTTCAACAGTCTGGGTGGCCGTGTGTGGGCGTGCATTGTCATGCAACAACAAAACTTTCTTCGACAATAGGCTTCGGCGTTTGGTGCGAATTGCTGGCTTCAGTTTGTTGGCCAGCAAAGCACTGTACCTTGCACTGTTGATCGTGCACCCCTTTTCCAGGTAGTCTTCCAGTATAGGTCCTTTGGAGTCCCAAAAAAGGGTTAGCATCACCTTTCCCGCAGAAGTCTGAGTCTTGAATTTCTTCGTCGCTGGCGAGCCAGGATGTTTCCACTCCATACTCTGTCTTTTGGATTCTGGCTCATAATGATGGACCCACGTTTCATCGCCTGTGACTATTCTGCTCAAAAATCTCTCGCCATCATTGTTGTAGCGATCGAGTAAACGTTGGCAGACCTCAAGACGTTTGCGTTTGTGCTCTGCAGTAAGCTCCCCTTGGCACCCATCTCGCACAGACTTTATGGAAGCCGAGCTCATCGTGGATGATTTGAAAGGCAGAACCATGACTAATCTGCAGAGAACAAGCTACCTCATCAATGATAACTCGCCGGTTCGCCATTACCATCTCTCGAGCTTGCTGAATCTTCTCATCAGTGGTGGAGGCCACTTTTAAACTTCTCAATCCACTCATACACACTTCTACGTGGTAGTGCACTGTCCCCGTATTGTGCTAAAAGCCTCCGATGAATTTCAGCCCCTGACACTCCTTCTGACAAGAGAAATCGGGTCACTGCTCTTTGTTCTTCCTTGGTGCATACTGCTAGTGGAGCGGCCATGTTTACACAGTAAAAACAGAAAGCAAAATGGCGCGATCAGGCTCAAACTTTGATAACATGACCACAGTAGTATCAACTATAAGCACGCATGCGCAGAACGCAATGTGGCAATACTGAAGACATATTATGGCGAAAGTGCGGATAATTTTTGACTCTCCCTCGTACTTGCTTATCCCCTGCTTTTGTGTAAATACATTGAAAAACCATGAGTGCGTATAATTTTTGACTCTCCCTCGTACGATCGCTAGCGGAGTGCCACAAGGATCAGCCCCATCCTCTTCTTGATCCACATTACTGATATCAACAGACATGTCATAGACTCTACAGTAGCTTCGTTTGCTGATGACACAAGGGTATTAAAGGAAGTCTCCTCGAAATCAGATGCTGAGAAACTACAAAAAGACCTCACATCACTTTACTCATGGGCACACCATAATAATATGTCCTTTAATAATGATAAATTTGAACATATACATTATAGCCCACAGGGACTCATCGAAAATATATCTACCTATATTGCACCAGATGGTTCTCGTATCAACACTAAGGAGTGCGTGAGGGACCTAGGAATTACCCTTAGCTCTGACGGCAATTTTACTGAACATATTCAGAATGTGGTACAAAAGGCACGAAGCCAGTCTGGCTGGATCCTCCGCACATTCCGCACACGAAAGAGATGCCCTATGCTGACACTGTACAAGTCCCTTGTCATACCATTAGTCGAGTATTGTTGTCAGTTATGGAGTCCTTGGAGAATAGGAGAGAAACAGTCACTTGAAGCAATACAACGGTCTTTCACCAGTAGAATATCAGACACTCAACATCTCGACTATTGGGAAAGGTTGCAAGAACTTAACCTTTACTCACTGGAGAGGCGTAGAGAAAGGTACGCCATATTATACATCTATAAAATAATTATTGGAAAATCTATTAACAACTTGAATTTCCAGTTTACCATCCACCAGCGACGAGGCCGGCTCTGCCATATAGAAAGAGTACACTCTAGACTAGAGCAAGCACCAGGGTCAAAACGCTCAAAGAAAATGCCTTCGCCATAAGGGGGCCACAACTTTTCAATGCACTACCTAGACATCTACGAGACTCAACAGGGAGTATTGAGAGCTTCAAAAACAAGCTGGACAAGTTTCTACACACAATACCTGATCAACCAAAACTGCCACAGTACCATGCTTGTGCTGCCAGCAACAGCATCATAGATCAGCTGGCGCAAAGACGAGCAGACGGGTTGTATTAGTGGCAGCGAACCAGCGTGGCCACGGGCGGCGACTGCTGCCTAAAACTTCAACCACAGGAACCACAGGTGTGTGTGTGTGTGTGTGTGTGTTTCACTATTTGATCTGTTTGATCTGCTGCAGTCTCTGATGAGACAGCCAGACGTTACCCTATGGAACGAGCTCAGAGCTCATTATTTCCGATTTTCGGATAGGACTGAGACCAGGCACACACCACACACCGGGACAACAAGGTCACAACTCCTCGATTTACATCCCGTACCTACTCACTGCTAGGTGAACAGGGGCTACACGTGAAAGGAGACACACCCAAATATCTCCCCCTGGCCGGGGAATCGAACCCCGGTCCTCTGGTGTGTGTGTGTGTGTGTGTGTGTGTGTGTGTGTGTGTGTGTGTGTGTGTGTGTGTGTGTGTGTGTGTGTGTAATTCACCTCGGTCGCCTGCTGGTCACCCAGCCAGTCTTCCCCATTACGGAGCGATCTCAGAGCTCATAGACCGATCTTCGGGTAGGACTGAGACCACAACACACTCCACACACCAGCAAAGCGAGGCCACAACCCCTCGAGTTACATCCCGTACATATTTCCTGCTAGGTGAACATTAACAGGCTTGCCCATTTGCCTCGCCGCGCCGGGATTCAAACCCGGCCCTCTTGATTGTGAGTCGAGCGTGCTAACTACTACACTGCGGTGTGTGTGTGTGTGTGTGTGTGTGTGTGTGTGTGTGTGTAATTCACTGTTTGATCTGCTGCAGTCTCTGACGAGACAGCCAGACGTTACCCTACGGAACGAGCTCAGAGCTCATTATTTCCGATCTTGGGATAGGTCTGAGACCAGGCACACACCACACACCGGGACAACAAGGTCACAACTCCTCGATTTACATCCCGTACCTACTCACTGCTAGGTGAACAGGGGCTACACGTGAAAGGAGACACACCCAAATATCTCCACCCGGCCGGGGAATCGAACCCCGGTTATCTGGCTTGTGAAGCCAGCGCTCTAACCACTGAGCTACCGGCCCGGTGTGTGTGTGTGTGTGTGTGTGTGTGTGTGTGTGTGTGTGTGTGTGTGTGTGTGTGTGTGTGTGTGTAATTCACTGTATGATCTGCTGCAGTCTCTGACGAGACAGCCAGACGTTACCCTACGGAACGAGCTCAGAGCTCATTATTTCCGATCTTCGGATAGGCCTGAGACCAGGCACACACCACACACCGGGACAATAAGGTCACAACTCCTCGATTTACATCCCGTACCTACTCACTGCTAGGTGAACAGGGGCTTCACGTGAAAGGAGACACACCCAAATATCTCCACCCGGCCAGAGAATCGAACCCCGGTCCTCTGGCTTGTGAAGTGTGTGCATACATGTGTGTGTGTGTGTGTGTGTGTGTGTGTGTGTGTGTGTGTGTGTGTGTGTGTGTGTGTGTGTGTGTGTGTGGTGACGTCAATAACATTAAGTCAGATAAGAATGAATATCCATTATCACACTTTTTTTCCTCCCTTCTTTCGTTCTAACCTCTTCGTCACGGAATGAAGGCTGGATGTCCCCATCATACTGCGCCCCTTTTTTTTTTCACGCTGATTACCTCCACGCTGCCCATCCCACTACGCTGCATCTTCCATCACCAGAGTGTGGCCTGATGTGAGTGGTAGGCAACAGGGCTCCACCAGGGAACATTATCACAATCCAGTCCAGTAGATGATTTTAATATACGAATGTAATTCGCATATTCTGATTACTAGATTAACATTTTCATTAGTATTCC
This sequence comes from Portunus trituberculatus, assembly GCF_017591435.1. Lineage (NCBI taxonomy): Eukaryota > Metazoa > Arthropoda > Malacostraca > Decapoda > Portunidae > Portunus > Portunus trituberculatus. The sequence goes on from NC_059301.1 coordinate 28,136,888, forward strand.
GCTGAAGTGCGTGATGTTGCAGGAGTCTGTCATATTTGTAAACACAGCAGGAAATGTCATAAATACCTTGGAGGATTCGTATCAGCTTCGATCAATTATTAAGAAATTCATTGTTTCAGTGAAGTAAGTTAAGCAAGAAAATGTAAAAGAAAAGAAAGAAAAATCTTAATTGCTTCATTAACTTCGTTTTCTGTTGGAATCATCTGAAATGTTTCTCTGTTTAAGTTCAGTTATATTTTCATTTTTGACCTGATGGTGAAACATGAGACCTCTGGTGGGACGCACACCCATAATTATCACAACACTGGAACAACTGATGCAAAAATTAGGAAAATATTTATGTTTATGTAAAACTCAGCGACAACGTATTTTTAATCATCACAATTCTAAAGCAATCCACAGAAAAGGTACAATATTTATGTTACTGAGTTACATGGTAATTTTAACCATCAGAATGTAGGAAACTCACAGAAAAGGTACAACATTTATGTTACTGAGTTACATGGTAATTTTAACCATCAGAATGTAGGAAACCTTGTATAAGGAGTTACTAAAATTAATCATTTTGAATATAAAACAAATCAGAAACTATTCCATTTTCGTCGAATTACCTTCAATGTAAACATTTGACTGGAAAGGTTGTTGTTAGGTGACCTTTGCAGATTGTGATTTACGGTGGCAAAAGTCGGATGTCTAGTATTGGCAGGATACTGCCAGACAGGAAAGGATTTCATAAATTGAACTCCTTTTGATGTGATTCTCTGTCACTCTGTCTCTGTATTTTTTAAAATGATATCACGTTAGAGAGCTTTGTGAGATAGGTGTTGTAGCTGCTTTCTTTATCCCTATTACCGCACACACACACACACACACACACACACACACAAAGATGTGTTGAGACTTGGAACAGTTTGATTGAGGAAGTGGTGTCAGCAACGAGTGTGCATAGTTTTAAAGAGAAATTGGATAAGTGTAGATATGGAGACGGGGCCACACGAGCATAAAGCCCAGGCCCTGTAAAACTACAACTAGGTAACACACACACACACACACACACACACACACACACACACACACACACACACACACACACACACACACACACACACACACACACACACACACACACATACACACACACACACACACACACACACACACACACACACACACACACACACACACACACACACACACACACACCGGCCCGGTAGCTCAGTGGTTAGAGCGCTGGCTTCACAAGCCAGAGGACCGGGGTTCGATTTTCCGGCCGGGTGGAGGTATTTGGGTGTGTCTCCTTTCACGTGTAGCCCCTGTTCACCTAGCAGTGAGTAGGTACGGGATGTAAATCGAGGAGTTGTGACCTTGTTGTCCCGGTGGGTGGTGTGTGCCTGATCTCAGGCCTTTCCGAAGATCGGAAATAATGAGCTCTGAGCTCGTTCCGTAGGATAACGTCTGGCTGTCTCGTCAGAGACTGCAGCAGATCAAACAGTGAAACACACACACACACACACACACACACACACACACACACACACACACACACACACACACACACACACACACACACACACACACACACCGCGTAGTGTAGTAGTTAGCACGCTCGACTCACAATCGAGAGGGCTCGGGTTCGAGTCCCAGGAAGTTGCGAGGTAAATGGGCAGGCCTTTTAATGTGTACCCCCTGTTCACCTAGCAGTAAATAGGTACGGGATGTAACTCGAGGGGTTGTGGCCTTGCTTTCCCGGTGTGTGGAGTGTGTTGTGGTCTCAGTCCTACCCGAAGATCGGTCTTTGAGCTCTGAGCTCGCTCCGTAATGGGGAAGACTGGCTGGGTGACCAGCAGGCAACCGTGGTGAGTGGTGAGTTACACACACACACACACACACACACACACACACACACACACACACACACACACACACACACACACACTCACAGAGAAAGAAGAGAGAGAGAGAGAGAGAGAGAGAGAGAGAGAGAGAGAGAGAGAGAGAGAAAGAGATACTTTTATCTGAGCTTTGTTGAGTTTCTCCTCCTCTAAAACTAGTAGTTGCCCGTGTTCAGAAATGTAACATTCTTGTCGTTTAGAAGTGTGAGGTTTCCCTGAACATGTAAATGGCAGGTATTAGATTTTTTCGGTGATTTTTATCAAAGAGGATCACTTTTCTGAACGTAATGCTTTCATCAATTTACATAATAATGAGAGATATTTGAGCTTCTTTTAGGTGATGTCCGTAAAGTGTAAAGATCTTAGATAATAAAGTTTTATAGTTTTGAATTTGTGCCATGCCTCGACGAGTTTATTGTGGTGATAGACAATGATCTGAAGGTGTCTATCATGTCCCATTACAGTATGGGAGTGCTCAAAAGTATATGAAATTATAAGAGAGGCCGAGAGAAGCTGTCAGGTCCACACGTCGCACACCCTAACTTAGTTAAAACCGTGATATATTTCTCACTTGATTTCTTATTTCTCTACGTCTTAAAAATGTTCAGTAAATATACATCTAGTTTCTATTACTTGTTACATAATTTTTTTTTCTTGGAATATCAATTATGTCCTGTAACGTAAGAGTTTGCATTTCTCTCTCTCTCTCTCTCTCTCTCTCTCTCTCTCTCTCTCTCTCTCTCTCTCTCTCTCTCTCTCTCTCTCTCTCTCTCTCTCTCTCTCTCTCTCTCTCTCTCTCTCTCTCTCTCTCTCTCTCTCTCTCTCTCTCTCTCTCTCTCTCTCTCTCTCTCTCTCTCTCTCTCTCTCTCTCTCTCTCTCTCTCTATATATATATATATATATATATATATATATATATATATATATATATATATATATATATATATATATATATATATACGTATATATACATTCTCATTTAGTAAATTTTCTTTAAATGCACTCATGTTTACGACAGTCTCGTGAACTTGATCCATGTCCTTGCAAATATTGGGGAGTGCCTAGAAATTTTAATCACGAAATGCGAATAAATGAACATCGAAAAAATTAATAGTGCAGCGTTACCTGGAGTGCAATCTTCTAACTGAGTGTGAAATGTGTTCACCTTGGTGGTGATTCTTACCCGCTGTGATCACTTGATTTTTTGACAGTCAAGAAAGGAATAAGTTTGCTAGTTTTTACCTTGGCCAGTAATATTCAGAGGCTTTGATAACATATTAGTTAATTAACTGATGCGTGTTTTTCTGGAATTCACCTTACTGCAGTTTATAAGTTGTTTAATATGATGATTTTTGATGAATGGAATGAGAGGAATAATTTTTTCCCTGACTAATTATATCCGGAGGCTCAGGAGAATATTAGTTAAATAGCAGTGTTCTTGTGATGGTGTGCTTAATCTGCAATTTCTTATCTATTTCGTTATTCACTTTTCATTTATCTAATTTTATTGATATGCATTTTTTCTTTCTATATATTTATTTATTTCAGCTTATTACTGAACTATTTTTGGGAGAAACAAGAAGAGAATGATTTTTTTTCCCATTGATTAATAATGTTCAGATACTGTAATGTTAGTTGAAGTTCCTGTGACGATGAACAGAAAGCATTTATCTTACTACAGTTTCAAACCTATTTCAACTTTATTATTTTTCAACAAACGAGAAAGGAAGAAATATATTTTTTTCTGATTAGTGATATGCAGAATGTTTTGATACAACATTGGTTAAATGATAACATTTCACTTTATTGCGAAGGTTCTTGCCTTCATTACCATCTGCATAATGTGCTTTAAATTAATGTTGCTCGAGTGAGGCTTTAAATTCGCGTCTTATTCTTAAAAATTAAAATCGCCTCGTTTATTTTATATTCCTGATGAGCTGTTTCTTTTTTTCTGCCTGAAGCGATACATTGAGATTAGCGAGGAAAGATACGCCGGTGCTTCCGAAGATTACTCTGGATTCATTGGTAGGCCCCATCAAGATCAGAGAGAGAGAGAGAGAGAGAGAGAGAGAGAGAGAGAGAGAGAGAGAGAGAGACAGAACATGTAAAATAGAAACATGTAATTAGATAAACAAAGTAGAACAAGAAAACTGTACATGTAATTAGATAAACAAAGTAGAACAAGAAAACTGTACAAAAATATACACAAGAGAGAGAGAGAGAGAGAGAGAGAGAGAGAGAGAGAGAGAGAGAGAGAGAGAGAGAGAGAGGGCACAATGCGTAGAAGATAAGACTGTTACTCTCTCTAGTATCGTGCACGGGATTGACAGCTGGGACAGTAAGAGCCATGCCGCCATGTGTCGCTGCCTGAACCACTCACTGCCTCTCAATATTGCCTCCCAGAACACATTTGCCGGAGTCTTATAGGAGCAGTGATACGAGGAGGCGGATGCAGCAAGGACATATTGCTTTTATATTATGCTAGTTCATCAAAATCACAATGCCACACGCTCGTAATGTACAATGATGGCAGATTCAAAGGGAGATATTACACCCATGTCTAGTCTTATTGGTAAGTTTAGGGTTTTCATGGTCCTGACTGTGTTCAATGTATGTTCCTCTGACACTTGGTGATGAAAAGACAATACAGACACTGCTAGGAAAAGAGTATGGGATAAGAATGGTCTCTCTTACATACTTTCTTATCGAGGTGTTATGCCCCTATAGTTGTTAGCGGTTATGGAATGCCACACTTCTCTCTTCCTTTGGTCAACTCTAGTAGAAGTCCAGCTTTACATTTTCCATCAATCTCGCTATTCTATCCCTGTACTTTTCTCTTTGCCTGTCTCATATACATGTGGCTTAAGAAAGCATCTACTAGCCCAACTGACCTTTGCCAGTCGCCACCGTGAGGGAGAAGCGCTACTGTGATTCCTCGTGTATTCAGTGCGCACGCTACATCTACTACATCGATGGCAGCCGCTCACGGATCTGGCCGACTCCCAATTCCCAGAGAGGGAGGGGTCTAAGCGTTTGAGGATCTCCATCAGCGTGAGGGGGATTAATGGCTCCTTCCTCTCCGGCCGCTGGTCTTGTGGAGCGGACGGGACTCGGGGATGGAGGAGGAAGTTGTCCTTTCCTCAGGTTCTGTTTCCTGTGTGACGTTTGTTGAACTAGAACCTCAGAGTCATCTCGGTGTTAGGGGTTATTAAGGTCAACACTGGATTCTGGCCATCTTCCCTTGTAGATAATGTAGTATTATAAGATGGCTTCCTTTTGAATGTTAGATTTCTCGTAGTGCTCTCTGGTCTAGGATAAATTCCTGCCATAGGCTCTGAATGGGTGAGGGAAAAGTTGTCTGTGAGTCTCTCTCTTTAAAGTGCTCTTACTTGGCAAGAAATTCCCAGGGTAAAATCTATCGATATGCAAACGTAAGAGCTCAGTCTGACACAACTCAGCCTCTCCTCTACTCCCTTCTCATCTTTTGAATTCCTTCTCGAAGAGCAAAGAAGTGGCTGGGAAGATAAAGTTACATTAACATGTAGGAAGAGTATGTTGACAGTGCCCATGTTCCTCTCCAGGCTATCCTCCATTTCTCTACGTCTAATGTAAAAAAAAAAAGATGTAAAAGGTTGTACTGAGTGGATGTACTTTGTTAGCTTCCTTCGCCACATATTTTCCTGTAATACTCGTGTGATAGCTGCCAACTTCAACTCTCATGGATGTCGACAAGAAAAGATAATGGAGATTCAACAACAGGAATACTATAAGCAATAGAAATCCTTATGAAAAAAAATGTGAACAACTGAATGATGTGACTGGATCATATATTTTTCGTGCTGATATTGAAAGATTCAACAACTTCAATTACTGCCAGCTTCTCTTTCATAAGTCCCATATATTCAAAAGCAATAACATCAACAATGAAGATATGTTTGATTCATCAATGGAATTAAAGCTAACTGAATTGCTTGCTATGAAATAAATCACAGAAAAAGGTGGTATTGCTTATTTCAGTCACACTTAGCTCATCATTCGAGACAAAAATGAACTTGCAAGCACTGTCACGGTCAAGGAAGTCTAAAAGAGAAGGAACTATTGCCTCACTGAAAAGAAACGATCCCAGGTATGTGCTACATGGAAATAAATGGGAAAGGACATCACCATCGTCTCTCAGCTCAAAGCATATAAATAAAACCACTATATCCTCTCATGCTGCTGGCACTGTTATTGCACGTCCCCAAGTCACTGTGAAAGTTGTTGTAGCGGGTAACTGGGCTACGCAAGGTGTTTGTGCTACTTCTGTTGCTGTGGCGAGTGCTAAGACTGGTGCTGACATTGGTGCTGTCTCTGCTCCTGGTGGCGGTGCTCCAACTTCCACCTTTGCTGGAGTTGGTGTTGGTTCTGAGTCACTTGATGGTGTTGGCACTGGAAAGCGAAATACCAGGATTAAAAGTGGAAAACAGTCAAATAAATAAGTCAAGATTAGCAAAGTCAGTTCTGAATACGTAGATTAACTTTCGAACGTCTTTTCTTCTTCTCGTATAGTATTTGAGTTACTAGGCATTGGTTTTCCTTCATTACCTTGTGATCAATTTAACAAACTGACAAATTTCACAGTAAGAAAAATGATAAATTTGATCTAAAAAAAACTTGCTCGATATTAATGTATCATAAACAGTGTTTTAATACCTACCTAACTGATTATTTACAAAGAAACAATTCCAAAATACATTCAATTGCAAGCTATCAGTTGTTTTAATGTGCATCAATATTATTTCTAACAATCTTCTTGTACAATAAGGAATATGTTTGCAACACTCCATGGATATATTGTCCTTTGGTGGAACAACACTGATGATACTTAATCGGTATTATCTTGATATTGTAGGTTATTCACGCAAAACAGGAACCATTATGGAGGGGGAGTATATTTGTATGTACAAATTTTAAGTTCATATCATGAAGTGAATAATACGTGAGTCAGTGATGAGGGATAATATTGGGTGTTTGTTCAATGAGGCAGCTTATAAGAAAGGAAATACTATCTTTGGAGTCATTATATGGCAAGCCGAATGCAGGTATATCACTTTTAATGATACATTTGAAATTCTTCTTAATAGGTATAAATACCGATTTTTTTATGGCCTATAGCGCTTGTAGGCATACTTGAGGAGTATATGTGGGAAGCGCTGTTAAGCTTCCGTCCATTAGTGGCGCAGGCAGTTTTATTTATAGTGGTACTCAGATTAAGACCCATATCACCACCCAAGCGTATCTTTGGTGTAACCACCTAGATCCTGGGTATCATGGTGACATGTACGTAACTTTAAACCACTCGACAAATGGCATAGCTTCAAAGCGGAATGTGGTGGGATTCAAACCTACGCCTGGACGTCTGCTCGATCCCACTCTCACCACCTTATCCACTACGCCACCGCCTCCCTGGTGTGTGAAATGGTATTAAGTATCAGATAATAAAAAAAAATCAAAAGGAAAATTACATTAAAGATAAAATTAAATATTAGTAACACATTTAAAGGTAAATAATAATGTTTATTTACTTCCTTTACATGTTTTATATACGTATATGGATACACTTATGTGTGACTATCATGCAAAATTATGTAATTGTATGTATTAGGATTGTCTAATAGACATGAGTTCAGCTGTATAATTATTAGTATCCTTATTTATTGCAGGTTTATACACTCAATAAAACTATGATGAAATTTTTGTGGAGCCATAAAAAATTTAAATCCTCATATATATATATATATATATATATATATATATATATATATATATATATATATATATATATATATATATATATATATATATATCAAAAGTGATGGCAAGTTCTGTACTTATTATTTTCTTCAAGGTATTTTCTTTATATCTTACCGTTGTCTTCAATTCTCTTCCAAGAGCATTGATGTTTTCGCCAGCTAACCATTGTGCAATGTCCGGATTTCGGTTCCCATGAACTTTCTTCAGTAGCAAATAGTTGTCTCTGAGGTGGAAGAATTGAGAGTGAACTTACTGCCTGGCTGTACTTCTTATAAACCCTCAGCTTCGCCCGGCAGTAACTTCATTCTCAACCCTTCCACCGTAGAAACAGCTACTTGTTACTGAAGAAGGTTCATGGGAATCGAAATTCGGATGGTTAGCTACAGCGTAGACAGACTGTATCCCGCATATCGCTGTTCTTCAGTGCGCTGGCTGCATCAGTGTCGAGGTGCTCATCATCCAACGCCAACTCCGATGGGTCGGCCACGTGTGCCGTATGGATGACGGCCGACTCCCTTGCACCATCCTCTACGGAGAGCTTGCCACAGGTCATCGTAGTGCTGGTGGTCAGAAAAAACGGTTCAAGGACCACCTCAAGGTGACTCTGAAGCGGTGCGGTGTCCCTCCGTCAAACTTGGAGAACCTCATCAGTGATCGGATCTTGTTCCACTCAACGTGCCGCCATGCTGTGGAGACCTTCGAAACAGCACAAACACATGCCTGTGAAGAACGTCGTCGGCGTCGACACGACCGAATTGACCGCGGGCCTCTTCTTCCTGACGAGGGCATCCCATGCCCTACCTGCGGCAGAATTTGCGCCTCGGAGTTTGGGCTCCGTAGCCACCAGAGGAGCCACCGAGGTCCCCATAATCTGCCGCCTTAATCATCATCTCATTCACAAACCATCCATCACCCCGAGAAGGAGAGACGTCGTCATCGTCAGCGATGGACAACCATAAGGCCCCGAGCACACTAGCCACTCTGTGGAACCACAAGTGGCCGCGCAAAGTGGCGGGCCAGAGCACACTAGCCACTTTTTAGAGCCACAAGTTGCGACCACATGTGGCGACCACATGTGGTTATGTTTTGAATACCCGGCCACATTTGGTCGCCACACCGATATCACTACATCTCAGTTTCAGCATGGACTCTGAGGAAGAGGCACTGTCACTGCTTAT
>NC_059301.1:28150749-28165749 GCF_017591435.1 Portunus trituberculatus
TGGTGATCTGTAGACCTGACAAAGGGAGAGGCGTTGTTCTCTTAAACAAGTCTGATTATGTTTCTAAAATGCGTGATATCCTCCAGGATGATACTAAGTTCTCTAAACTTGTTTTCGATGACATCTATAAGCTCAAAACTAAAGTTGAAGATAAAATCACACGCTTCATTAATAATCTTAAAACTCTTGGTGCTGTTAATGAGGAAGAAGCTTCACTTCTGAAACCCACTGGTTCGAATCCTGCTGTGATGTATGGACTCCTAAGGTTCATAAACCTTCTGTCCCACTTAGACCTATCATTGCGGCATATAATAGTGCCTCTTATAATCTTGCAAAATTCCTGGTTCCCATTCTTAGGCCATACACTACTAATAACTATACTGTAAAAAATTCTCATGAACTCTCTCAATCCCTTTCGAACTACAGACTACCAGAATCGTGTTTTATGGTTAGCTATGATGTTCAGTCACTTTTTACTAACATTCCACTGGATGAGACAATAGATATATCTGTAAACTCTGTATTCTCAGGTCTGGACATTTTTAAAAATATGACAAAATCCCTATTTACGAATCTACTACGTGTTTGTGTTAAGGATAATCTATTTGTGTTTAACAATGAATTATATAAACAAACAGACGGCGTGGCGATGGGCTCACCACTCGGACCCACCTTCGCTAACATCTTCCTTTGTTACCACGAACGAAACTGGCTCGATGATTGTCCTATCGCTTTCAAACCTATGTCATATATACGATATGTTGATGATACGTTGGTGTTTTTTAAGGAAGCATCACATGCAGACCATTTCCTACATTACCTTAACTCACAACATGACAATATCAAGTTCACTATGGAATCTGAAATAGACTCACAAATCCCCTTCCTTGACCTAAACATCACAAAAATCAATGGTAGACTTTCCACCTCTATTTATCGTAAACCTACATTTTCTGGCCTCGGTATTAGTTTTTCAGCTTTTGCAGTTTCCGGTTCAAAATCAATTCAGTCCGTACCCTCTTACACCGTGCCTTTGCTCTGTCTTCTTCTTACCTAAATTTCCATAATGAAGTTACTTTCCTAAAGGATTTTTCTATAACAATGGCTTCACCACCAACCTGTTTGAGAAAACTCTGAATAACTTTCTCCAAAGTAAATACCTTCTTAAACATCCAATTACCACTGTTGCCAAAGAAACAATCTATTTACGTATTCCATTTTTAGGTGAGGTTTCCAAGAAATTAGAAAGGGTCTATATGAAAAACTTACAAAATATTATCCTGATAAACATTTTCGTATTGTGTCTACAAATAGTCTATGTATAGGTAGTTTTTTCCTCTTTAAGGACACTCTGCCAACTGCCTTACGCTCGTCGGCTGTTTATTGTTTCACTTGTCCCAGCTGCCAGGCTGAGTATGTGGGTAGCACCTTGCGCTCACTTATAAACCGAGCCAGCGAGCATTTAGGCCAGTCTGCCAGAACAGGGCGCCCGCTACACAACGCCCCATTTTCCGCGATACGGGACCACTGCCTCTCATGTAAGGTTCAACCCAATCTCAGTCATTTCCGTATCCTCGCCACCTGTAATAGACACAGTTTAAGAATACTGGAATCCCTATATATTTCCCAAGTAAAGCCATCCCTCAACAATACTCTGTCAGCATACCCACTTATGATAGTGTGAATTTTTACCATTGTAATTCTCTTTGTATTTTTACTTTATTCTTTTATACTTATATTTGTTTTATCGTTTTATTTTATTTTAGACCACTGATGATGACATAAGATGAAATGTCGAAACGTTTGGCCCATTAAAGATGCTGCTCGTAGCTACCTTAGTTATTGCTTTCCTGCTGAAAATACGATTTCCCAGAAATCAACCTGTTTCGGATATATTTTACCTTGTCTCCCAGAGAGAAATTTTTACTGTCTTTTGGATTAGACTTCTGCCTCCTGTATTCAAACCTTCATTTTATAGATATTTTCTGGATTTTGAGCTTATAATCAAGCGGATAAAAGGCTTGAAAATCACACCAGATGTTGATTTCAGTAATGTTTTAACTTCCATAAAACAATTTGCACATAGTACTTTTTATACTTTTAGCTCATACAAAGTATTTTCTCCTGTCTTCTCTAAATCTGATTTTAACTTGTTAAAAAAATCTAGGTAAGAACAAGGACCTGGTGATCTGTAGACCTGACAAAGGGAGAGGCGTTGTTCTCTTAAACAAGTCTGATTATGTTTCTAAAATGCGTGATATCCTCCAGGATGATACTAAGTTCTCTAAACTTGTTTTCGATGACATCTATAAGCTCAAAACTAAAGTTGAAGATAAAATCACACGCTTCATTAATAATCTTAAAACTCTTGGTGTTGTTAATGAGGAAGAAGCTTCACTTCTGAAACCCACTGGTTCGAATCCTGCTGTGATGTATGGACTCCCTAAGGTTCATAAACCTTCTGTCCCACTTAGACCTATCATTGCGGCATATAATAGTGCCTCTTATAATCTTGCAAAATTCCTGGTTCCCATTCTTAGGCCATACACTACTAATAACTATACTGTAAAAAATTCTCATGAACTCTCTCAATCCCTTTCGAACTACAGACTACCAGAATCGTGTTTTATGGTTAGCTATGATGTTCAGTCACTTTTTACTAACATTCCACTGGATGAGACAATAGATATATCTGTAAACTCTGTATTCTCAGGTCTGGACATTTTTAAAAATATGACAAAATCCCTATTTACAAATCTACTACGTGTTTGTGTTAAGGATAATCTATTTGTGTTTAACAATGAATTATATAAACAAACAGACGGCGTGGCGATGGGCTCACCACTCGGACCCACCTTCGCTAACATCTTCCTTTGTTACCACGAACGAAACTGGCTCGATGATTGTCCTATCGCTTTCAAACCTATGTCATATATACGATATGTTGATGATACGTTGGTGATTTTTAAGGAAGCATCACATGCAGACCATTTCCTACATTACCTTAACTCACAACATGACAATATCAAGTTCACTATGGAATCTGAAATAGACTCACAAATCCCCTTCCTTGACCTAAACATCACAAAAATCAATGGTAGACTTTCCACCTCTATTTATCGTAAACCTACATTTTCTGGCCTCGGTATTAGTTTTTTCAGCTTTTGCAGTTTCCGGTTCAAAATCAATTCAGTCCGTACCCTCTTACACCGTGCCTTTGCTCTGTCTTCTTCTTACCTAAATTTCCATAATGAAGTTACTTTCCTAAAGGATTTTTTCTATAACAATGGCTTCACCACCAACCTGTTTGAGAAAACTCTGAATAACTTTCTCCAAAGTAAATACCTTCTTAAACATCCAATTACCACTGTTGCCAAAGAAACAATCTATTTACGTATTCCATTTTTAGGTGAGGTTTCCAAGAAATTAGAAAGGGGTCTATATGAAAAACTTACAAAATATTATCCTGATAAACATTTTCGTATTGTGTCTACAAATAGTCTATGTATAGGTAGTTTTTTTCCTCTTTAAGGACACTCTGCCAACTGCCTTACGCTCGTCGGCTGTTTATTGTTTCACTTGTCCCAGCTGCCAGGCTGAGTATGTGGGTAGCACCTTGCGCTCACTTATAAACCGAGCCAGCGAGCATTTAGGCCAGTCTGCCAGAACAGGGCGCCCGCTACACAACGCCCCATTTTCCGCGATACGGGACCACTGCCTCTCATGTAAGGTTCAACCCAATCTCAGTCATTTCCGTATCCTCGCCACCTGTAATAGACACAGTTTAAGAATACTGGAATCCCTATATATTTCCCAAGTAAAGCCATCCCTCAACAATACTCTGTCAGCATACCCACTTATGATAGTGTGAATTTTTACCATTGTAATTCTCTTTGTATTTTTACTTTATTCTTTTATACTTATATTTGTTTTATCGTTTTATTTTATTTTAGACCACTGATGATGACATAAGATGAAATGTTTTAGACCACTGATGATGACATAAGATGAAATGTCGAAACGTTTGGCCCATTAAAGATGCTGCTCGTAGCTACCTTAGTTATTGCTTTCCTGCTGAAAATACGATTTCCCAGAAATCAACCTGTAAATAGTAACGATAGGAATGAAGTGAGGAAAGTTTAATGATAACATCAATAATGGCTAGACTAAACACTCACCAACAAAAGAATGTATTCATTGGAGACCCATTTACATACATGTGTAATCAGAGCAGATTAATGGGACCGCAACTTAACAAACCACACACACAACAAATATGCCTACACACTGCACTTCCAATCGGTCCTAGAGTAGCACAAATAATACAGGCAATTTCGAGAGGGAATGAAAAGTTACTACTGGAAAAAAAAGAAAAAATCATACTTGTACTTGAATGATTATTGTTTTTTATTTCCATTCCTCCAACAGATTGAAATGGCTGAGGATTGATGCCCGGCGAACTGTGGACGGTTGTGGTGCTAAACAGTACTGAGCCATGTGAGTGTTGACCTTTCAGTATTGAATTTAGTAGTGTTTGCCCAAATGCCTGTCATATTTAGGTGTGTACCGTATAGTGTGTGTGTGTGTGTGTGTGTGTGTGTGTGTGTGTGTGTGTGTGTGTGCGTTTTTTTTTTTTCCTTGTGTATGTTGTGTTTATTTTTACTAGTTTTTATCTCCAGAAATGCGTATTTTTCGAAGGTAGCTTTAATCAGAAAAGCAAGCGTGTTTACTTCTATCATTTTATTCGTGTTCTTTTTTTTTTCATCTTCATCATGTCCTGTTGTATTTTCCTTATATATAAATATCAGAAGTCTATGTTATTCTCGCTCATGATAAACTTACTATAAAGCTGCCGTCAAGAATGAACTAATAGAGTGTGCACATCATCAATCATTCTCTCTCTCTCTCTCTCTCTCTCTCTCTCTCTCTCTCTCTCTCTCTCTCTCTCTCTCTCTCTCTCTCTCTCTCTCTCTCTCTCTCTCTCTCTCTCTCACACACACACACACACACACACACACACACACACACTCACAATCACAATCACACAACAGTCCCCTCACGTTGCCCGCACCACGACGGGTAACGAACGAGTGAGCGCGCCTCGCCTCGCCTAGCATCACCCAACCCACTTCACCACCTCCACACCCGCCACCAGCCAGCCCTCCCTCCCCGTCTCCTGGAAAAAGTGCGATAAAAAGGAAGAAAAATAAAGCAAGGACCCGCCCACCCTGCCACCACTTTCGGTTCCCCTTCCATGTGCACGCTTCTCGCAGCTTTTTCTCCGCTTGTGTGTCCCAGCCCGCGGCGTCCGAGCGAATGGTGACAGATAGATGGAAAACTAGGTTGCTAAATAACGAGAGAGAGAGAGAGAGAGAGAGAGAGAGAGAGAGAGAGAGAGAGAGAGAGAGAGAGAAAGATTTGGATAGTGTTTTATTTTCTCTTATCCTTCTTTCACTCGCTCTATTTTTCTTCCTTCTTCTTTATTTTCACTTCTTTAACAGTGAGAGAGAGAGAGAGAGAGAGAGAGAGAGAGAGAGAGAGAGAGAGAGAGAGAGAGAGAGAGAGAGAATCCTTTATTAGACTCTTTCGTAATATTTTCTCTCATCATAGCGGAACACATTTTTTTTTTCTTTTTATTTAAGTCTTCTTCCTTTTACTCTTCCAGTCACTTCATCTCCCTTTTATTTATTTCCTGTCTGACTTGTTTCTCTGCTTGTTTTTATCATCTTTTCCTCTCTCACTTTCACCCACCTCTTGTACCCTCTCTCTCTCTCTCTCTCTCTCTCTCTCTCTCTCTCTCTCTCTCTCTCTTCTTCCCCAACACCTCTCCGCACTCTGCCGCTGACAAATGATCGTCTGCGAGTTGTAGAACGTCATTGTGGTTGGAAATATTACTTGTTTGTTGCCCTTGGAGGACGGAGAGGGTGGAGGAAACGAGAAGGAAAGAAAAGGACATTGGGTTTGAAAAGAGGCTGCTTTGCGGAGAGAGAGAGAGAGAGAGAGAGAGAGAGAGAGAGAGAGAGAGAGAGAGAGAGAGAGAGATTAGGCGAGAGGAAGTTGCAGAACTTTACGACCTATTATGAGTTTTTATCGTTGTTCTCAGTCCTACCACCTCACTAAATAAGTAACTGAGTGTTCTGTGTTGTTACTTTATGTACTTACTAGCCTTAACTGTAAGTAGCTGCTAGCAATCTTCTGACCCTGCCCAACGCTCGCGTGTGTAGAATAAAGTTAGAGAGCTGGACAAGAAGCGTAGGTAACTGCAAAATTGCAACACCGGACACTAACATGTTTACAGGCAAAGTTTTCCTTGCGCACATTTGCATCAATTGTTGATCCTATGAAACACTGGCTTAAAAAGAGGCAGCAAGAAGCTTTGCCGCCGTGCATAACATATAATGCGACTATATTACGTAAACCCAACAACAAACCGAGGCAGAATCTGATTCCTACAATGGATATCTCTCTTCAATACTCTTGTATCCACCACAGGATGGGACGCTGTCACCTTCTCGCCTCGGAATGGTTTCACGTCTCCACTAAAAGAAGTGAAAGTAGTAGACCGAGTTGTGTGTGCGTATGTGTGTGTGTGTGGGTGTGTGTTTGTGTGCGTGCGCGTGTGTGTGTGTGTGTGTGTGTGTGTGTGTGCGCGCGCGTGTGTGTGTGTGTGTGTGTGTGTGTGTGTGTGTGTGTGTGTGTGTGTGTGTGTGTGTGTGTGTGTGTATGTATATATATATATATATATATATATATATATATATATATATATATATATATATATATATATATATATATATATATATATATATATATATATATATATATATATATATATATATATATATATATATATATGACAGATTGGCGATGTTTCCCTTGGAGGTGTCGTGACTCAGATACCTTTAGCACACAGTCTGGCGAAAGAATGTATCTCAGGCCAAACCTCAACCCAAACATGGCATTAATTATTATACGATAGACATTTTTTTTTATTACAAGCTATGGAACGTTCGCAGGAATGTTGGGAAATCCTTTTCCTTAAATATAAAGAATAAATGAAAAAAAATGTTTTTCAGTCTGATCATAAATCTATGGAATGTATTTCTCTCTCTCTCTCTCTCTCTCTCTCTCTCTCTCTCTCTCTCGAGAGAGAGAGAGAGAGAGAGAGAGAGAGAGAGAGAGAGAGAGAGAGAGAGACGTAATAAGCTGGACTACCTGTAGAGAATTTTTAACGCCGTCTTGATAAATATTTTGGCCCAAATCTGCAGTTAACAACATTTATTAGAGATGAACTTCCTTGCCTCTAATAAATGGGCGCACAACTTTTCGCTTTTTCTTTTTCTCCTCCAAAACCCCGTTATTATTGATTTCAAAACTGTTTCCTGTACGGTTCATGTTCTGCTTTTCTTCTACCATCACCTTCTTAGCAATCTTAGAGCATGTCATCATGTTTTGACTGCAAGGTTTGTTATGGTCTCTCTCTCTCTCTCTCTCTCTCTCTCTCTCTCTCTCTCTCTCTCTCTCTCTCTCTCTCTCTCTCTCTCTCTCTCTCTCTCTCTCTCTCTCTCACACACACACACACACACACACACACACAAATCTGGATTGGAACTTAATACGGTTGTGAGATGAGGAACAAGATTAATTCAAAGCCACTGAAGCGAAACGAGTAAGAGGCTTAAGAGGCTGCGGCTACCTCACTGGCTGGGAGCAGAAAGAAAGGGAGGCGGGGGAAAGAAGGAAGGGAATTACAGCAAACGTAACAGGGATGTGAAGGAAATTAGAATATGACTCTTTTATGTAAGGAAAAATATACTGTTAGTGGAAAGGAAGGAATCAGCGAGCTAGGAAATGAAGGGAAGAAGTGGAGCTTATATATATAAAGGAATACTTTGAGGCAACAAAGCATCAAATGGAAAACGACAAGAGTGATTTCAAAAAGGTTACGTCGTCTAAGATCATAGTTTTCAAAATATAAGGAACGTGACTAATCAAATGAAAATACTAATAAATTTCCGTTACTCTTCCTCCTCCTCCTCCTCCTCCTCCTCCTCCTCCTCCTCCTCCTCCTCCTCCTCCTCCTCCTCCTCCTCCTCCTCCTCCTCCTCCTCCTCCTCCTCCTCCTCCTCCTCCTCCTCCTCACTACTACTACTACTACTACTACTACTACTACCACCACCACTGCTACTGCTACTACCACTACCACCACCACCACCACCACCACCACCACCACCTGCTGCACCTGCACCTGCTACTGCTACCACCACCACACCACCACCACTACCACTGCTGCTGCACCACCACCACTGCACCACTGCCACCACCACTGCCACCACCACCACCACCACCACCACCACCTGCTGCTGCCACTGCTGCTGCTGCACCACTGCTGCTGCACCACCACTGCACCACCACTACTACTGTCACTACTACTATTACTACTACTACTACTACTATTGCTACGGCTGCTGCTGCTGCTGCTGCTGCTCCTCCTATTACAATCACCACCACTATTCTACAACTAACACAACAATGATAATGATGAAATAAAATATAGTATATTCTTAGTACAAATATTCATATTACTGGTATCGCTTATAATTAATACACCATGCCAATTTATTTGACATTCCAGTGAAACAGTGGGGTGTGTGTGTGTGTGTGTGTGTGTGTGTGTGTGTGTGTGTGTGTGTGTGTGTGTGAAAGAAACAGAGAGAGAGAGAGAGAGAAGAGGGAGGGGTAAATTGAGGTACTCCGCACATCGCGTACTTGGCTAATATTCAAATCACTCTAGCTCAAAACTTTACGCTAGGCCAGTGGTTGTCCCATATACTGTTGGATACAAAATTTCATTCCCCGTTCATTGGTATGCATCCGTCGTTATTGTGACAAAAAAAAAGTCAGTGAAAATTGCAGGAAACTGACGGCTGGTTTATAAAAAAAAAAGTTTTATTATGTATTTTGCGCATACAGAATAGTTTTGCAAATTTGACGTATTTTCTTTTCTTCGTTATAACTTGTATTAATCTCGTTATCTACAAAATTTGATCTTTCAGTTGAAAAGCTGTTGGCAATTTGAAGCAATGCCTAGTATTCAATTTACTTCACCTCAAAACTTTGTTGTATGTGCTTTTGGATTGGAAGTCACATTCTGCTGGCTGCGGTATGTGTCTACTCGTGTAGAGACGAAAGGAAGTTGATGAAAATAGCAGAAAATTTTTCACACTGTATATTGCGCATGCACAGTAGTGTTTCAAAATTTGACGTGCCTGCCTGACATAACGGCGGCATAGCATTGTGCCACCGTGAAGGTCTGCAGCCGTAGCTGTTACCTTTCGCAGCTTTAGAAGAGAAAAAGGTGCTGTTTTCCTGCATTCTAATTAACAGGACTGCTGTACTGTTTTATCCTCTATACCGCCCTCAGCACCCCACTCTCCTTCCTCACGGATCAGCTGGGCAGGATCATCGCCATCCACAGATATAATCATGCCATTGTCGAGAAAGGACACAAACAATGGCACCGGTGTCACAAGGTGAGGTGAGCAGGTGTGGTGTAGCTTTTAGAAGATGAACTGATCGCCAAATCAAGGAGAACTCGACCTCATTATCGTCTGAAAGTAGCTGTGTTCTGTACCCATGATCAAGATGACGGTATTCTCTAGTGCTGGTGGTGGTGGTAGTGATGATGGTGGTGGGGTGGTGATGTGGTGATAGTGGTGGTGGGGATATTCTTAACGGAAATGAACTGACAGAGAGAGAGAGAGAGAGAGAATCAAAATATGAATTTTCTATCACTTCCGTTTATTTCTAACATCCTCTTGCACCAGATAATTCTATCAAGCTGAGAAGTTTTATTAATTAAAGACTTAAGGAAAATTAATAGTGAGAGTGACAGTGTGAGGCATGGTAAGGTTGGGAGTGGATGTAAAGGCTAAACCAGGAGACCATTCTCACCCATTGCTTTTATATTGCATTATGGAGAGCGAAACGTTACCCAACAGTTTAATACAGCAATAACGGGATATTCTTTGTAAATATTCCTACATATGTCAAGGGTATGTTATCTATTTGTACACACACACACAAACACACAGTTTCTTCTCTCTCTCTCTCTCTCTCTCTCTCTCTCTCTCTCTCTCTCTCTCTCTCTCTCTCTCTCTCTCTCTCTCTCTCTCTCTCTCTCTTTCCTTTGCATCCCCGGTAATTTACATTTGAACACTCCTTCAGCTGAACCTTGACAAAGATTTAACATTGAGAAACTAAACACCTTTGGCGCGAAACTTGACTGGTGCATATTTGTCGCTCTTAACTTTCCTTTCCCTTCCCTTCCCGTGACGGCAAGTCTTACTCTTATCACAACATTATCCTTTGCGTCGTAAATAAAACTTCTGCCTTAGCTTATCTCGAGAATTTAATGATGCGTGTTGCGCGGCTTAACGGGAAAAAAATGTCCCTAACGTTCAGACCATCATGTTGGATGGTAATCCTCTTCCCCACAACGTGTGTTATGTTACTACTGATTTCTCTTTTATACTTCGTGACTCGTGGCAAGTATGTGTGTGTGTGTGTGTGTGTGTGTGTGTGTGTGTGTGTGTGTGTGTGTGTGTGTGTGTGTGTGTGTGTGTGTGTGTGTGTGTGTGTGTGTGTGTGTGTGTGTGTGTGTGTGTGTGTGTGTGTGTGTGTGTGTGTGTGTGTGTGTGTGTGTGTGTGTGTGTGTGTGTGTGTGTGTGTGTGTGTGTGTGTGTGTGTGTGTGTGTGAGTGTGAGTGTGTGTGTGTGTGTGAATGTGAGTGGAAAGATCATAGTTTTTTTTAAGTGTGGCGTTTGATACTGTTGTTGTTATTACTGTTATTGTTGTATTTGTTAGTAGTAGCAGCAGCAGCAGCAGCGGCGGAGGAGGCGGAAGAGGAGGAGGAGGAGGAGGAGGAGGAGGAGGAGGAGGAGGAGGAGGAGGAATACATAGGAATTCATAGGAAAGACGAGTGACAGGAGGCCTTGCGACCTTTGACGAGGTCACTCGTTTACTATACTACATCTAGTAGGAGTATAGAAGGAATAGGAGGAGGAGTAATAGTAATGGCAGTAGTAGAAATAGTAGTAGTAGTAGTAGTAGTAGTAGTAGTAGTAGTAGAAGTAGTAGTTGTAACAGTAACAGTAGTGGTAATAGTAGTAGAAGTAGTAATCATCATCATTATTTCACCACCGCCACCACCACCTTTTTAACGTCAACATAGAAATAAAAGAATATTCCGTGATGTGAAATACAGTAATAAACAGCGCTCTTCTTGTTTTGCGTCCACACCGTCACTGTTTTAGTTTTAATTACTTCTGCGGGGAAAAAAAATGCATTTGCCGCTCTCTTTCGTTCTCCCAGTGTTTTGTAGCCGTCACTCTAGTGTTTTACGGTCGCTTTCGTTAGACAGCAATAGTATAAAAAAATCGTAAAAGTATATGTATAATAAGAAGAAATTAAAAAGCAAGTAAAACAAAAAATATCATTGATTTCAAGTATTTTCAGATGTTGAGTTTTCAGGGGTTCATAATCATTGGGTAATTATATTTTCAACTTTGTTATTACTTTTTTTTTACCGTTGTGCAGTTCAATCGATTTTCTCTCTCTCTCTCTCTCTCTCTCTCTCTCTCTCTCTCTCTCTCTCTCTCTCTCTCTCTCTCTCTCTCTCTCTCTCTCTCTCTCTCTCTCTCTCCCCACTAACGACACCTAGCATGGTGACAAAATGGCACGCCTGCCACCTGCTGCCTGCCACCCATCAGCTCGTGGCGCTAGAGAGTATCGTGTTCCTTGCTCTTGTTGTACACAGTGTGGTTAAGTCTTGCTCAGTGAGACTCGCCCAGTAGTTCCTTGCAGGTGTAGCTTCTTGTCTTACTGCACCTGTAGGTCAAAGTGTGTAAACGTCTGTAAAAGAGATGGCAATTAATGGTAGGTTGATATGTTTTGTATATGGATTACCTCGAGTAAGCCTGATTTTTTCCTATTCTAATTTAGCTTTATTCTTAAAATTTCAGTAAAGGCTATATCTGCTCGACTTTAGATTAATTAGTACTGGCTCTAAATATTCATATGGAAAGATCATGAAATCACACCAGTAACGCGTAAATTATATTTGAGAAATGCTTGGGATCTTCAAGTGAAATGCCAAGTAAAAAGTGTTGTTATACATTGAGTAATGGATTGGGCCTTTTTGAAATCCTGGTCACGGTTCAAGAATAGGTATGGCATCCACTCGGAGGCTGCCAAAACCAAGTCCTTCTGTCATCTGGAGGCACCGTCCTAGCCCTGATAAAATACAGAAACCTGAAGTAAAAAATGAGTAAAAAACTAATTGACGTCTAGGAAACTGAACTTTTACTGATGGTATTTTTACCATCAAGGGCTGTATCTCATACCTCCGCTTCAGTCACCCGCTGTGTGACACTTCGAGCTATGAGTGACGCAAAGACGACGCACACAGATGCATTCCCTTACAGCTCTAGGGACACAAACATGAAAAATGTAAATGACTCAAACTCATATAATTCTATATTTTTTTGGGAAACGAAATCAGACAAAGATCTTGAAAATAAAATGGAAAAATCCCTGAGGCAACATAAATTACAATTTGGTATAGATGAAGAAGTGCGCGGTTCAATACACTCCTGCGGCACAGTCATCTTTTCTTCCCTAACATTGATTCATTCCCTGGAGGAGTGAGGGGGAAGACAGAGAGACCCTGCCTGGGTATACCACACCCACCTTTACGCGTCATCAGAATTTGGCAATTACTTTTAGCAATTCAGGAGTATTTCGATAACAGTGCGCTACACCATTTCCATTAATTCATGGTCACTCCAGTAAGTATACTAATGATATGTCACAGTTTGCTCTACGAACACTACTAATCTTCTCTCCTGAGGCCTTAGAAAAAGTCACACCTACTGCTCTCTAACAAAGTTCTCGTGCATCCCTGTGAAATTTTTAGTTTAAGAATGAACAATTCTAGAAATCTATATACTGTAATTTAGTGACCCACGTTCTGCGCCTAAATTGTTTTCTCCAAAGATTCGGCCTTTAGAATATTTCAAATATACCGCGTTGCTTCATACTACATACATCTCTCTTTCTCGACTCACCCAAAGCTCTTTTTCCTTTCATTCACATTTCTTTCTGCATACAGATAAATTCAGTACATCACGCTCAGGATCTAGCTGTTCAGGATAAAGACTGGATAAGCCGTAGGTCAAGTACAGGAGGACCTAAATAATAAGGGGCAGAACAAATAAAACGACCATCGAGCACTGAGTAGCGACATCAATCCATCGTAACGTAGGACACAGGTTATATTTACACCAACGGGCTGGAGGCCTTCCAATAATTTCCCCATGAAGAAAGATACACACACCTTTGATCTTCCTTTCTCGATCTTCCTTGATCTCCTCCCATCTTGCCGCCAGCTATGATTATTTTCCCTCATGTATACTTTTTTTTTCATCATCGTTTTTATTTTATTTATTTATTTTTTTAGGGAGGGGCATCTTTATTGCTCCCTCATCTCATTTCTAATCATCCTTCCTTTGTTCCGATTTTCTCTTGTATTGACCATTAATTTTTTTTCCTATCTACTACCTTACAGTTTCATCGCCATCGTCTTTTTCTTTCATTACTGTTCCTTTTTGTGTGTCAATTAGTCTTTTTCTGCCTACTGTCTCGTACTTCCATCACCAGAGTCTTCTCTTTCCTTCCGTTCCTACTTCCGCTCCTGCTGCTCTTCTTCACCCAGATTGAAAGTTATTATCACATTTTATTAAAGTCTTTCCTTGTAAAGTTTATACAAGCTTTATTCGGACGCTAAGCAACATGTCATTGCCACTCTTACGATACGCTCTAAGGTCATGCCTCTCAATTCTTAAATCAATGAGCAACACTCAAATCATTATTTTTTTTCGATTTTTTTTTTTTTATCATTATTTACATGTTCTATTAAGGTACTAAGTAGCATGTCACCTTAATTCCATCTCAACAGTGTCATTTTCATGTTTCGTTTCAAGTTCACATCACTTAATTCTTTTTAGTGAAGAGAGAGTAACAAGTTTTCTTCCTTACGCGTTCTTTTTCCATCCCCTTCACCGCCACTATCACGTTACACCCTAGGCCTAAGTCGATGCTGATCCTTTTTTTCTCAGTGATGGGAATAACTCCGCCAACGAGGTGCGTGGGACAGAGTTGAGGGGGCACTGTATGTATAGCCATTCTTTCCTGGCAATACCTGTGACTTCAAGGAGACAAGTATTTTAGGGAGGCCTTGAATATTTTACTTCCTACTTAACATTCATGCGTGTTGTATGTTGTATGAGCCTTTTTTTTTTTTCATAAAGGAACCATTATTTTTTCTTGTTCTCTCTCTCTCTCTCTCTCTCTCTCTCTCTCTCTCTCTCTCTCTCTCTCTCTCTCTCTCTCTCTCTCTCTCTCTCTCTCTCTCTCTCTCTCTCTCTCTCTCTCTCTCTCTCTCTCTCTCTCTCTCTCTCTCTCTCTCTCTCTCTCTCTCTCTCTCTCTCGTGTAATCATTACATAAAAGTATACAAATGTATGTACGAGTATGTAGATTATAGAAGTAGGAGAGAGATAATAAGTGCTCGAATTATGAATTGATATCATTGAACGTGAAAATAGTTAAAAAAACAAAAACATATATATTTATAAGATATGACACGAAAAGAGAAAGATTAGATAATCTGGAGATATAGGAAGAAAAAAGCAAAATAGAAGAAAGAGAAGAAGAATGAGAAAAGAGGAGGAGGAGGAGGAGGAGGAGGAGGAGGAGGAGGAGGAGGAGGAAGAGGAGGAAGAAGAAGAGCAGGAGGAGGAACGGGAGGAGGAACAGGAGGAACATTGTTATAATTCAAAAGTCACAGAGAAGAAATTAAACACATGAAAATAAGAAAGAATATTAGTCAAGAAGAAGGAAGTAAGAATGTGGGGAAAAATAAATGAGGGAAGATGTTAAAT
>NC_059301.1:28170749-28190749 GCF_017591435.1 Portunus trituberculatus
GACCTTTGTGTTAAGCATAATAAATCACGGCAGACAAAGGATTAACGCTTTTCGAAGCAGTGAATGGAAAAATCCGTTTGATCTTGAGTGGTGACGTCTGCGCCCCACGCCATAGCTTTGGGAAGGAATTGTCAATGAATACGTGCCATCTATATTCCTGTCAAGGTAATTTAGTTCTTTCTGAATCCTAAGTGCTCAATAGTGATCTTCGTTCTCAATAATGGAGAGTAATTTCATCAGTCTTCCCAAGGCGGGGGTTATCATTGCACGGGGAAGGAATCAGCTTTGTTGCACTCCGCGCCGCTCCTTCCTGCTCCCATTATCTTTAACGGCATGGATAAAAGTGAGATTGCTTCTCATTCCTGATATGGACTAAGGCTTTATAAAAGGTAAAATTCCATCTTTCCCTCTCGTCTTTTGATAAGGATTTTAAAAACATTAACGTATTGCTTTCCTCTTTTTAGCGTCACTGAAATATCGGGAAATTACTGAAGAAGAAGAATTATACTGGAAAGCAGTTGTCAGGCCTCCAGCCACCGCTGCTTCTCATGACAAGTTTGTTCCATGGAGAATTTGTCACAAAAGAGATAATTACTAAATCAATTAAACACAGAGTATTTTACAAAGTCAGCTCATATCACTATATATTAATTATACACATGTTTTTCTGACCGAAATACATTTATGTTACTCGTAAAGTGAGTGTACATTTATGGCAGTGTATTCTGGAAACACTGAACTTGCTGGCGGGTTGCGAGAAAGCTGCATGCAAGGATCTATTTCCTGTTACGCTTATATTGCAAATATTACATTGAGGTGTTCTTGATAAATATCTTTTTTTTCATTTCAATATTTGCAATTTGTTTTGTAAATGTTCTTCAACTTCATGAAGGGTGCACTTTGTCTTCCTTCCTTTACGACTCATACCTTTGTAATATATTGATTTTTCGTTTTATTTTTTTTTTTTTTAAGTCACATGAAGTAGTTAAAGCAATTTCCAGGAAGCAGAAATCAGAGTATGAAGAGAACTCAGATGCAGGACATTGATAAGAGAACTGATGGAGACCAAACTGGATTTTTCAAAGAAGAGTGCACAAGTGTTCACACAAACAGTCAGAGCTCTGAGTCGGTCACTCTACCATGAGGCATCCCTGCAGTACAGCTGCTCATAGAAAGTGTTCCACAATGTATTCCGGTATTCTTTGATTATGGAAAGTAAAGCAATTTCTTGATTACTTCATCAGTGTGAAATATTCCGGCGCAGCGGCACAACATTTACGGCTGTATGTTGTTTTCGTAGTGACTAGTAAATCCTAAAAACAAGTATGTACATGTATCCACCTCATCATCTCATAGATGATGGATAGATAGATAGATAGATAGTTTATTGACAACAATAACATCCAAGTAAATGCTAAGGATGTCTTAATAAACAATGGCAACTCTATTAAGAAATCACACACCCACACACACACACCCACACACACACACACACACACACACACACACACACACACACACACACACACACACACACACACACACACACACACACACACAGACACACACACATACACACTTATAGGTCTTTTTTTTTTCATGTCATAGCTTAAAGCACCTGTAAGTATACTTGAAGAGTATGGGAAGCGCTGTCCAGCTTCCTCCCATTAGCGGAGTAGGCAATTTTATTTATAGTGGTACCCATATTAGGGCCCATATCACCACCCAAGTACATCTTTAGTGTAAGGCAATTACACCTCCACCTAGAACCTGGGTATCATGGTGATATGTAGGTAACTTTAAACCATTCGACAAATGACAAAGTTTCAACACGGTACGTGGTGGAATTCGAACCTACGCATAAACTTCTGCCCAATCACACGCTCTCCACCTTATCCAATACGCCACTGTCTCCATAAAGGACTGTTCCTGAAAAAATTAGAAACGATCATCAAATGTTAGAAGATAACCTTATCTTCTTGAATTCACCCTCTTGAAGGAGTTTAGGTCATGAGAAAGGGGATGGGGAGGCGGACATGAAGTGCTGTTGAGAAAGGTGTGGCTTAATAAACGTCACGTCTTCTGTTCAGTGATATTTACCTATTTCAATCCCTCGAGTTTGCGTGTCGCTCTACGTCAAAGTAAGGGTAGGAAGGCTGCTTCATCAAGTAGCTCTTTGTACCCTTGACACATCAATGACTTCCTTGCATTTGTTGGCTAGCATACGAGTCTCACTCTACTCTCCCACCGCCGAACCGATATAACCAAACCATCACATGTAGTAGGCGAAAAAATAAGATTGCCATATGAAAAGTCGAAGGAGCATTTTTTGGTAAAATCCTTTAAGCAGCGGAGTTGTACCGGTGATTTAAGTTACTCGCCTCAGTAAGAAGAGTCTTTCCGCTAGCCTGTCTTCGTCCTGGTTGCCTGAACGCAGTCACCGTCACGTGCCACTCAACATGCCGCAGACACAGGGATTTCTTTTTTACCCTTGAGAGGAACTTAATTCACTCCCTGGGCATTCATTCAGAAACTAATTTCCCTCCTCTTTAATCAGCCATTATTCTCTCTCTCTCTCTCTCTCTCTCTCTCTCTCTCTCTCTCTCTCTCTCTCTCTCTCTCTCTCTCTCTCTCTCTCTCTCTCTCTCTCTCTCTCTCTCTCTCTCTCTCTCTCTCTCTCTCTCTCTCTCTCTCTCTCTCTCTCTCTCTCTCTCTCTCTCTCTCATCAGGAAGGTGCTGCTACCTCACGTTTGTACATATAAATACACAAGACATAATTCTCTTTTTCCCTCCAATACCACATTTTCCTTCCGTCAGCGAGTCAAGCACGGAAGGATGCGGAACATTCACTCCTTTTGATGCTGATTACTGAAGTCGGGAAGGTAAAACGAGATTAGGGTCGCTGGATCAAAGACGGGGGACCAACCAACCAACCCTTTCCTTTTCCCCCAATTTCTAGTCCCTCACCACGTCCTCTTCCTCTTTTTCCCTATGGATGTCACCTTCTTTCTCTCTCTCTTGATTTCCTCTTTCTCCCTCCTTCCTATCATTTCATCTACTTCCTCCTTTTTTTTTCTCTTCCTTGTCAATGGCAAAGGGAGTCTTCTTGTCCCCTGATGTTGTTACTCGTTCCTTTTCTTGAACATTTTTTTCTTTTTACTGTTATCCTTCGTCCTGTCGTGCCTTTACACCTTCGGCACTCAAAACGTTTCTCTTATCTTGGCAATATTGAAAGTTATTGTGATATTCAAGGAAAATGAGATGATTTTAGTGATCGTTTAAAAAGTACCCTACATCATCAGTGAAACAAAAACTCCAATTACATTCCCGCTAATCATTATAAGAACTTGAAGTATATATTGAAAAATACACACCGTTTTATTTACCTGTTCATCTCTCTCTCTCTCTCTCTCTCTGCACAACATAAGTTAATGATTTAATACTGCATTGTAAGTTCATGTTGCTCTTCCTTCCTCAAATGCTTGACCACTTGTTCTTCAATTCTTAACCTCTTCAGTACTGGGATACATCTTTACCACGAGTTTTGTGTATGATTAAACGGTTTTATTTACATTAAGAAGGGTGTATGGAGGTCAGAAGATCAATGGCCAGAGTTTTCACCATTTTGATCTCCACATAAGTTTCTGAAGCTGTCTAAAATCCCCCAAAATTAAGCAAAATAAAAATGAAAACGAGTCATGGTACTGGAAGGGTAAATCCAATGCTGGCTGTGTCTTTACCGCTGCAAGTCATCTGTCCTCCAAGTCCATCACTGAATCAAAAATCAAAAATACAATTTGAGAATATATGCCTGTGGAATGCGTTTCTATAAGCATAATTAACAGAGCAGGATGTAGGTACGAAGGCTTATTGTAGAGGAGTATTTGAGTGGTCAAAATAAAGGCTAAGAGAGAGAGAGAGAGAGAGAGAGAGAGAGAGAGAGAGTGTGTGTGTGTGTGTGTGTGTGTGTGTGTGTGTGTGTGTGTGTGTGTGTGTGTGTGTGTGTGTGTGTGTGTGTGTGTGTGTATATGTGTGTGTTTCACTGTTTGATCTGCTGCAGTCTCTGACGAGATAGCCTGACGTTACCCTACGGAACGAGTTCAGAGCTCATTTTTTCCGATTTTCGGATAAGCCTGAGACCAGGCACACACCACACACATAGTTTCTTGTGTGTGTGTGTGTGTGTGTGTGTGTGTGTGTGTGTGTGTGTGTGTGTGTGTGTGTATCATGTTTCTTGCACCACTGTCAGATGCGCACATCATAAGTGAAATATGAAAAATATAAGAAACAAGAAATGAAGATATATGGAAGTATGCTAGTTCGCCAGTATGCGGTGTGTAACCGTATCCAGCCATAAAGAGAGCAGGAGGGCAGGAGGGTCAAAGGAAACATTTAATGACCCAGGCCGTTTGGCCCAGGGCAGCCCGGGCAGATGTGTCGCCCAGGTCATGTAAACATCCGGTGGTAGTGTTGCCGTCTTGGATGTTGTTCGTACCACACGTGGAGTTCATTTGAGCTTGTACTTGATTGGTGAATGGTACATTCTGAGGGGCGTGTTGTGTGGGTCAAGACACGCCCCATAAGTTCCTGAAGGAAATTGTAGAGGTTTGGGGCAGAGAGAGAGAGAGAGAGAGGAAGCAGAGAGGACAACCGCGGCTCTAAGCGGGCCACCCTCGGCTGCATAGCTGAGGGCGGCGTTTTGTACTTCATATATAACCAGTAAGTGGAGCTTATAAGTTGCAATGCAGTCTTTGAGGTAAATTAGAATGGAGGAAGAAGCATGATAGGAGGTTTAGGTATTATGTGGTATTAGTTTATTATGGTTTATGTGGTTGTACTTTGGTTCATAATGACGTCGTTATATACTTGCGTTTTCATCTATGAGTAAGGGAATTTGTATACGGCTACCTACGTATGTGCATGTGTGTTGCTCTGACGAATAAGTTACATAACATATTTACTAGTGTGTAATTGTGTACGAAGTTAACGTGGTTCCATGTATGGGTACCAAGAGAAAGAGATTATTTGAGGGAAGTCACTTGTGTGGAGATATCAATATTTGTCATTATATTTCGGTGGTGTTACGTTGTCATTTTGTTGAACGGAGTCTGGTAATTATATGTGTATGGTAATATATTTGGTGGTACGTCATGTGGTTGCTTGCATTCATGTACCAAGTAAAGGTCATCCTTATATACGGGTAGCTGGGAAAAAGGGGTAATATTGTACGTACTACGTATGAGATTTACGGAGAAATAAAGCACCGGGTTCAGATGTTGTAATACGTTATGAAGATATTGTGGATGATGTTTGAAGTGAAATCCGTTTTGATGCGAGAATATCTACGAGATTAATGCAATTCTTAAGGATGTTTGTAAGAGAAATTGTAATAATTGCAGTGGAGAAGGCAACAGAAAGAGTTGTGATTGTTACTTGTCGGCGCCGTATCGAACACCTTATGTATAGATATTAGTTTTGTTAATTAAAGATAGAAAAAAACCTTTGACTATTCATAGCCAGTAGCTAGACAATTTGTGCAACGTCGTGCAACAGCTCGGAGCACGACACCACTAAAACTTGCCAGAACGTTTTAGAAAAAGCCAAGCCAACACATGACCAAGGAAAAAATACATGTAAGGAAAGCGCTAGCACACTGACATGAAAATTCCAGGACTTGGGAAAACAAATGTGCAAGCGCTCTACCGCCTCTCGTGTAGTTTCTTATCACCACTGAACACCAGCTCAAGATAAGCTACCGAGTTTTATGTAGTGTGTGCGAAGTATGAGGTGTATTTAGAGCTGTGTCACGTGGTCTGAGTCTCAGTGTTTGCCTAGAGGTGTCAGTAGGTACAGAAAATGCCTTTGTCTTTAAAAATAGGAAGTGGTGGAATTAGGTTTGCTAGGTTTCGTAGAGGTTCGAGGATAGTAGATAATGAAGGTTTGTTTTATTTTTGTCCTTCCTTTTTTCTTACGAGTTTTTTTTTTTTACCTTTGTGTCTTTTTTTATAGCTTCCCTTACCTTTTTAAGGCTGCCATTATTAATTATGTTTCATTTTATTCTGTATTTTTTTACCTTCTTAGTCCTTCGTAATTCTTGTCTCCATTTTTTTATTTATTTCATATTTGTTTATGTTCTAATATAAGTGCAATAAGGCAGGTTTGTTTACATGCATGCTTTGGGGTCCGAGGGGTCTCCAAGCGCACGGATTCGAATCCTGTCCACGGTCCGAGTGTAGGTTGGGCTCTAACGGCTCCTTGCATCTTCCTACCTATTATTTTGTTACGTTCTGATATTCCTAAATACCGTGCTCTGATTCTTGACAATAACAAAAGGTGCTCGTTAGTAGCCACATTGTTAGTTACATTTTACCATTGTATCATAGCCAGCTCAAACACACACACACACACACACACACGCCTGGTAGCTCAGTGGTTAGAGCGCTGGCTTCACAAGCCAGAGGACCGGGGTTCGATTCCCCGGCCGGGTAGAGATATTTGGGTGTGTCTCCTTTCACGTGTAGCCCCTATTCACCTAGCAGTGAGTAGGTACGGGATGTAAATCGAGGAGTTGTGACCTTGTTGTCCCGGTGTGTGGTGTGTGCCTGGTCTCAGGCCTATTCGATGATCGGAAATAATGAGCTCTGAGCTCGTTCCTGTAGGGTAACGTCTATCTCGTCAGAGACTGCAGCAGATCAAACGGTGAAACACACACACACACACACACACACACACACACACACACACACACACACACACAATGCATTACTGAAATTGGTAGTTTTGTCAATACATGCGTGGCCATACCTCCACTATGCAGACTGCGTGTTGCATGTAAACAACTGTCAAATGGACATGTACACACACACACACACACACACACACACACACACACACACACACACACACACGAACACACACACACACACACACACACACACACACACACACACACACACACACACACAGAGAGAGAGAGAGAGAGAGAGAGAGAGAGAGAGAGAGAATTTATTGATCACAAATTACATACTATACGAAGTAAATTCTAAAAGTAATTCATGAAAAGCCACAAACAAAACTATTTAACTGGAATACAAAAGCAAATTTATGGTACACAATAGACGTTAAAACAGTAAACTAGTAATACCAAATAGTAAAAGATACTGAATCAAGATACTGAAACGTAATATTACGAAACATGCACATACAACAAAAAAAATGCAATAAATATAATGCGAAAGTCAAATTAAACGAGTAAAATAGAAAAAAAGACATTACTGCACCTCACAGTGGTCATACCTAAGCTAATATAGTAAGACTGCGTTAAAAAATGTTAAACCAGTTATATGCATGAAGTAAAAGAAAACATTCCTCAAAGCGGAAGCGTGGCGAGGGTGGCAATATTACTACTCGTGGGGCTACTGCAATAATCCGATGTGAGGATGAGAAGGGATGCGTGAGGTAGGGCCGGAGTACATCAGGAAGAGAGTGAGGGAATGAGAGCAGCGTGTGGATGGGGACGCGGACTTAATTGGCTAAGTGTGTGGATACCTTTGGGTAAATTATCGAATATGGTATTGACCGATGAACGATAATTTTGAATATGAAACTAGAGCGTCGGTAATCACTAACAGATTCTAGTATTGTCCGTGAACCACTAAAGGACTTACAATGGTAATAGATAAAAAGTGAATAAACTGTTTGTTTCAGAAAATTGCGTTTTGTGGAAGTGATGGAGTGAGGCAACTAATTTCTAAAAATGCTTTGAGATCTGCCACTTGAGCTGTTCATCTGTCTTTTCTCTCGCGGCCGCTTCATAGCTTTCAGTAAATAAAAATCTACCTTTAGAGGTTTGCAATTCTAAAACATTAAAGAACGATATCCTGTGAGTACTGTGTGTCAGCCAGGTGCGCCGTCTAACAGCAAAGGGATACGCGTTTTTTTGCCAAGTGGGAAGTACACAGGGCCATCAAACCAACCCTCTTTACACAACCCCGCACATCCCCCCCAAAAAAAACTTCCACCATGACTCTGAGCGCCACAAACCACAACAGCGCCTGCAGGAGTGCTGTGCTCGTGGCGGAGTGATTCACAGGCACCGCTGCTCCAATGCTGAATCGAGATGACAGTCAGAGTCCCATCCATCGAGCCCAATAGACCGTAAATATTTGTGGTGGTTTTGTGAAAGGAAAAGCTTGACGGGTTGCACGAGTCTCGCGATGAAAAATTCTCAGCCATCGCCAACCGAGAGGACGCCTTCCGCACACACAGCGGACAGACATATGACCGGAATATGCAAGTGAATATTATTGCAGATTCCAAGTGCCGACCTCTCCAAACCACTCTGGCCACTTCCCGGCTAAGACGGCCATTGAACCGCAGCCAACCAAGGCCACAGCTCCCATTCCTCTGCTTCCAGTGCGTCTGTACCTCAACACATCCTTCCTTCCCCTGCTAAACCCTCGCAATGGGTAATGTGAAGCACCGCCACCCCTTCGTTAATGTTAGGCAGACCAACTTACTTACATTTACATGCTGTCTATTGCATGTCTTCTGAAATATTCTGCCACGTTTCGCTGCTTCAGAGTATATTCCTTACTTAGCTTACGAATAGTTGAAATAATCTCTCTCTCTCTCTCTCTCTCTCTCTCTCTCTCTCTCTCTCTCTCTCTCTCTCTCTCTCTCTCTCTCTCTCTCTCTCTCTCTCTCTCTCTCTCTCTCTCTCTCTCTCTCTCTCTCTCTCTCTCTCTCTCTCTCTCTCTCTCTCTCTCTCTCTCTCTGTCTGTGTATGTTGTGTGTGTGTGTGTGTGTGTGTGTGTGTTGTCCTCCTTTTACCCCGACCAAATTCGCAGGAGTATTTATGGCGATGGAGCGGTGGGCACAGGAGGGCCAGACAGCCTGATAGACGGACACGTTTGCTTTATGCGTTCCGATTAGCGCTTCACTCCCCGCCCTGGTACCTAATTCACCACTCTTGTTGCTGACTCTGTTATTTATCGTTGCGTTTTTCATTCGCACATACTATTCAGTCATTAAAGTTTCGGGAAAGGGCTCTCTCTCTCTCTCTCTCTCTCTCTCTCTCTCTCTCTCTCTCTCTCTCTCTCTCTCTCTCTCATGATTAGAATTACTGAAGCATATGCGTATTAATAGGAAATCATGAAGCGTTCTAGAGATACGTTCGTTCATTATTATGTTTGTGTAGTGTGGGCCATCATTTTCATCATCGTCATTATCATCATCATTAGCAGCTTTATGAACAATACCCCAAGCATCAGCAACCACAACAACAACAACAACAACAACAACAACAACAACAACAACAACAACAACAA
Organism: Portunus trituberculatus; assembly: GCF_017591435.1. Taxonomy (NCBI): domain Eukaryota; kingdom Metazoa; phylum Arthropoda; class Malacostraca; order Decapoda; family Portunidae; genus Portunus; species Portunus trituberculatus. Next base: position 28,180,079 of record NC_059301.1, read on the forward strand.
CAACAACAATAACAACAACAACAACAGCAGCAACAGCAAATCTATCAATATAATCAGAACGAGGCGCCTCCGCGAGTTTTGTCACCCCGTAACTGCTAACTTTGTAATATGGGCTTCTCCGACCATGCATTGAGTACTCTTCGCATGTGGCGGGGGGGTTTCCATTCACAGAAATCTGCAATATAGGGCGGAATGGAAAGCTTTTCGTCTTATCAACTTCTCTCCTCTGACTGATTGTCTTCAGCCTCTCTTGCATCTCTTGCTGTGTTCTACCGCTATTTTCATGATAACTACTCTTCTGATCTTACTAACTGCATGCTTCCCATCCTCCTGCGCCCTCGCTGCACAAATCTTTCTTCTTCCTCTCAGCCTTACTATGTCCAACTCTCTAAGGCACGAGTTACCCAACTAATACTCTCAATCATTCATGCCTTACTGTAGGCTAACTCTGGAACTCCCTAATTTCTTCTATATTTCCGACTTCCTATTTTTTTATACCATGAGGACTTTTCACGGGAATTTATGGGCTAAAAGGAGTGTTGCATGTAACTTGACTTCTTTTAAAAGAAAGTCTTCAAGACAATTTTGCTTTTTTGGGCTAACTCTCTGGGACCTGCAAGGGGACTGGCAACTTAGTGGGCATTTTTTTTTTCATCTTATTTTGGCCTTAGCCAGCTTTCTCCTTTTACGTAAAAGGATATCAATATAGAAATAAACGTCATCACTATCAATTATAACATCAGCAACAAAACATCATTAATAACCTGGAAAAGGCATTAGCAATACCAAACACTCGTAACAGCAATAGCAATGCATATACATAATTTTTGACTTTGCGTCTTTATTTGAAATGTGAACTTGAAGTGCTTTGTATCGTTATGAAAGATATGAACGGAAACAATGTGTATTGCTTTCCTGATAAATAAAAGGGCCGTGTTTTTTTTTTTTTTATCTATCTCGTTTATCTAAAGCTGTTTTTTTTTTTTTTTTTTCGTTGTTTTAATTTTTCTGTATGTTCAGGTTAACATTCCTTACTTCAGTAAATGTTTCAGATATGCTTCTTGCTCTGAGTTCAACTTTGTTTTTACTTCCTAAAACTACACATATTAAATTTCTACTTCCATTACCAGACTTGTTTATTCAAAAGAATTAAAAAGTCAGTCTTGTTTATGTTTCACCTTCCAAATACCACTGATACATCTTCTGTTTCCTGTCGGATTCTGATTTTTCTTACTTCCAAAACAATGTCCATTTTATTTATCTTTCAAATACCACACTATTATTTTTTCAAGACTAAAACAAAACCATTCCATGAATATCGTATACAGTTACAACGCTCTATTTTCAGTGGCAATCAGACTTGACTCTTAATAATACCACATCTTCCATTATTAGACACGATGTTATTTAAAAATAATCTATCAATAATCAGAACGAGGCGTCTCCGCGAGTTTTGTCACCCCCTACCTGCTAACTTTGTACAATGGCCTTCTCCGCCCATGTATTGAGTATTCTTCGCATGTAGCGGGAGGGGTGGTTCCATTCATACAATCTTATTATATAGGGAGGAATGGAAAGCTTTTCGTCTTATCAACTACTCGCCTCTGACTGATTGTCTTTAGCCTCTCTTGCATCTCTTGCTATGTTCTACCGTTATTTTCATGATAACTGCTCTTCTGATCTTGCTAACTGCATGGCTCCCATCCTCCTGCGCCCTCGCTGCACAAAGTTTTCTTCTTTCTCTCACCCCTACTCTGTCCAACTCCCTAATGCAAGAGTTAATTAATACCTCAATCATTCATACTTTTTTGTAGACAACTCTGGAAATCCCTACCTGCTTCTGTATTTCTAACTTCCTATGACTTGAGTTCCTTTAAAAGGAAGGTTTGAAGACGATTTCCCTATTTTTGGCCAATGCTCTAGGACTTGCAAGGGGACTGGCAGCTTAGTGGGCCTAGTTTTTTTTCGTTTAATGTTGCCCTTGGCCAGCTTTCCACTCTTACATAAAAGGATAACAACTACATACAGAAACAAACGTCATGACTATCAATTATAGCAATACCAGCAACAAAACAACATCATTAATAATCTAAAAAAAAGGCATTAGCAATACCAAACACTGGTAACAGCAATAGCAATGCACGTACGTAATTTTGACTGTGTATTTTTTTTTTTTAATATGAACTTGAGGTGCTTTGTATCAGTATGAAAGATATGAACGGAAATAAGCAGTGTATTACTTTCCTCCTACGTAACAGGGGTAGTGAATTTTCTCTTATTATTTACTTTTATTCAGAATTTTTGTTTTCTTTTTGTTTTTTTCTGTATGTTCAGGTTAGCATTCCTCATTTCAGTAAGTGTTTCCGATATGTTTTTTGCTCTCAGTTCGAATTTGTTTTTACCTTCTAATACTATACCTATTGAATTTTTACCTCTAATTCCAGACTTGCTTTCTTCAAAGGATTAAAAAGTCAGTCTTGTTCGTGTTTCGCCTCCCAAATACCATTGATACATCTTTTGTTTCTTGTCGGATTCTGATTCTTCTTATTTCCAAAACAATCTTTCAAATACCACGCTATTATTTTTTTTTTCCAGGACTGAAAACAAAATAATTTCGTGAATACTGTATAAAGTTCCATGGCTCTATTTTCAGTGGCATTCTGACTTGACTCTTAGTAATACCATATCTAGACGCAATTCCTACTTCCATTATTGGACACGTTGCTTTTTTCGTTTTTTACTGGCGGTAGAAAGTCAGTCTCCTAAGTAGGCCACATAGTACATTCTTCAGTTTCCTGTTGTATTCGGGCACTTCTTTTTTTTTCAGAACCAGTCATTAAATATCTACTTTCATTACTAGAAGTAATGTTGTTTTCTTCTACTACTGGAGCTATACAGAGTAATCCTCTTCCATGTATGACGTGCAGTACATAACAACCCCCAAACGTATGATTAGAGACGAGTTATTTCATCTTCCAATGGTTTCCAAAAGAGAAAATACACTTCTGTGGAGGATAACTTTTGTAATGTGTGTGTGTGTGTGTGTGTGTGTGTGTGTGTGTGTGTGTGTGTGTGTGTGTGTGTGTTTCACTGTTTGATCTGCTGCAGCCTCTGACGAGACAGCCAGACGTTACCCTACGGAGCGAACTCAGAGCTCATTATTTCCGATCTTCGGATTGGCCTGAGACCAGGCACACACCACACACCGGGACAACAAGGTCACAACTCCTCGATTTACATCCCGTACCTACTCACTGCTAGGTGAACAGGGGCTACACTGTGTGTGTGTGTGTGTGTGTGTGTGTGTGTGTGTGTGTGTGTGTGTGTGTGTGTGTGTGTGTGTGTATGTAATAATAATAATAATAATAATAATAATAATAATAATAATAATAATATACGGTTTATTAATTTGGCAGTGCAACAAAAAATTTACACTGAAAATGTACAGGGGGGGGGACATTAAAACAATGAAATGCTTAACCTAACTATGGATCTAACTTAACCAAGAATTTACTTATTGATTTATTTATTTATGGCTCGCACCATAGTGGGCACCGCGCTAAGGTGGTACCGGTCAGTGCGCGGTGCTCTTAAGGGCGCCACGCGATTCTGGTGTCGGGTGGCGCGGGCAGGGGAGGCACGTCTGGGGGTAGCAGGTGGCGGAGACGTGGATGATGCAGCAGCCCTTCCCTAAATTTTTCCAAGGCTTCCTGGTGTCTTGTGGCCAGCCTCGGCAGACTCAGGCAGGTCAGGGCGTCCTCGTAGGACCTGTAGGCAGGCCCAAGGATGACCCTGAACGCCCTCTTCTGAACCCTCTCCAGCTGTTGTCGTTGTGTGAGGTTCAGGAGGAGGACCACGCTGGGGAGGCGTACATGAGCTTAGGGAGTATAAAGGTGAGGTACACTCCCCTCAGCTCATCTGCCGGTGCACCCAGGGACCTGAGTCGGCGCAGCATATAGATCTTGTATGAGGCTGACCTGATGATGGTGGAAACATGCTCCTTCCATGATAATTGATCGTCCACCGAGACACCTAGAAGCTTGGTGCTACGGACCACCTGGAGGGAGTGAGGGCCCACAGATAGCTAGGGAGGGGGGACTGCTGCTGTGGAGGTACAAATGTGCATCACCACGGTCTTGGTGTGGTTGATGGTCATTTTGTTGTCCTCCGTCCACGTCTGTAGTTGGTTAAGAGTGGACTGAAGTGCTGAGAAGTCTGGGTTGGTGTTGTTGACGGGTACGCCCACGGTCCACATACTTCCAGCGGTGAGGGGTGTGGACGAGAGCATCGTTGATAAGGATGAGGAAGCACAGAGGACCCATCTTGGTCCCCTGAGGGACCCCACATGTGAGCTGTTGGAAAGAGGGACCCTGATAACGAACGGCCTGACGCCTTCCCGTGAGGAAGTCTGCCAGCCACTCTATCAGGTAGGGAGAGAGACCCAGAGTGATGGCTTTCTTTATCACAACAGTGTGATCAACAAGATCAAATGCCTTTCTGAAGTCCACAAAAGCAATAGCTAGAGAAGTGTTGCGTTTGTCCAGTTGGCTGTGGACAAATTCCAGGAAGCTGACAAGGTAGTGAGATGTGGAGGTGGATTTAATATCATACCAAATTGTTGTGTGTCAATAGAGTTACAAATTTTGTTATAGGCCCAGTCGAACACAAAATCTTCACAGATAAGGCTGGGTATAGGGGTGATGGCGACTGGTCTTAGATCATTCAGTGACTGTGGATTGGAAGTTTTGGGGAGGGGGGTGACGTAAGATGTCTTCCAGTCATCGGGGCAGGAATGTTGAGAAAGGGAGGCGTTGATGATAGAGCAAAGGGTGTGGCAAGTTCTGGGGCAAATTCTCTGTAAATTTTGATGGGGAGGTCAGTGGGAGTGGTGGATCTGTTTAGTTTAAATTTAAGAAGCTTCCTGTAAACATCAACCTCCTGGACAGGGGTGGAGGGAGGAGGCAGGGAGGTAGGCTGGGAGAGTAGTAGAGTGAAGGGGAAGGAGTGTCTGACAGATCGCAGCGAAGTGACCGTTAATCTCTTCGGCCGCGTTGTCAGGTGAAAGGTGTGAAACACAGGGAAGAGAAGAGGCTTGTTTTGTAAACCACACAAAGACTTAATCTTGTCGTACCACTGTCTGTTGTTAGCAAGCTTGAGATGGTGAATTTTGTCTGGGTAGTAGCTTGCCTTGGCTTTTTTAATTTCCCTGATAACTCTGTTCCTTAATCTCCTGTACTGGTCAGGGCTAGAGTGGAAAGCCCTGTCACGCTGACGAAGGAGTCGTTTGATGCAGGGCGTCATCCAAGGGGCATCAGATGGGTCCACTGTGATGTTCTTGGTGGGGAAGTAGTGGTGGAAGGCTTCCGTTGTGGTGGTGAAGTAGTTCCGCCATTTTGTGTGGACGTCTTCCTCCTCCAGTACCTCGGTCCACGGGTGATGTGTCAGCCACTGCCCAAATTCCCTCATGGCGGAGTCAGGCATGGGCCTGTGGGATCTGGTGACAGTTGACCTGGGAACCGAGGTGGTGGGGGTGGGTGTCCACAGGATGGAGAGGTGGGTGCTGCGTCCCATGGGGGAGAGTGGCTTGGGAGGCGAGTACTGCTGGCTCAGGTCCGTCATGATAAGGTCGAGGGTGGACTGGTGGTGGGTGGGGAAGTCCACGACCTGGGTGAGGTGTAGCTGGTGCAGGATTTCACTGACATCCAAGCGGTTGAAGTCACCACAGATTACCAGCTTGGCTGCAGGAAATGTGTGTGTGTGTGTGTGTGTGTGTGTGTGTGTGTGTGTGTGTGTGTGTGTGTGTGTGTGTGTGTGTGTGTATAATTCACCACGGTCGTCTGCTGGTCATTACAGAGCGAGCTCAGAGCTCATAAACCGATCTTCGAGTAGGACTGAGACCACAACGCACTCCACACACCGGGAAAGCGAGGCCAACACCCCTTGAATTACATCCCGTACCTATTTACTGCTAGGTGACCAGGTGGTACATATTAAGAGCTTGCCCATTTGCCTCGCATCTTCCGGGGACTCGAACCCGGGCCCTCTCGATTGTGAGTTGAGCATGCTAACCACTACACTACGCGGTGTGTGTGTGTGTGTGTGTGTGTGTGTGTGTGTGTGTGTGTGAGAGAGAGAGAGAGAGAGAGTGTCCGTATATGTCATTAATCAAACTCAATTAAGTCATTTTCTTAAAGCATGATGCGATATCAATACTTACTGGACGCACTGTTCGTTACCATCAATAAATATCAAGCTGTAATAGTGATGACGTTTGCCTTGTTGTTCCATTTGAGCTTATATATTTTCCACAACCTTGACCGGTACTCCAGTTCTCCCTTCCTCCGATTGTGACTAAAGAAAATGTTTACGGGAAGCTGGAAAATGCACTATTGGTATGTTCGTAACCAAACTTGCACTGGATAATCTCTCTCTCTCTCTCTCTCTCTCTCTCTCTCTCTCTCTTGGTTTTACCTAGAAACTTAAAAGAAAATTCAAGAAGCCAATAGATTTACGCAAACATGTGTATGCGTATAAAGTTTGCATATCCTTATTCACTGCCATGCTTATCTCTAAATGTCTGAAATCTTTCAAAGCTTTCTACGGACTCATTAACAATCTTCTTACTGAGTTTTTTTTTTTCCATTTGTCTATCAGTCTATTTAAGAAAAGATTTCATTATATCTTATTAACAGAATCTATTAATATCATTCTTAAATCCTCTACTTCACGTCATGTGTCGATTACTACCCTGAAGGATGGTGTCGGCACCACCCTTACTATATCCCTTTGTGTCTTTTTCTTCACGCTTACTGGTTATCAGTGTATTGACATTTAACAAAATAGGATTGTACTATAAATTTCTAAACAGTAAACTCGATCACAAACACATGACGAAAGCACTCACTGCAACACTGCAGCTCAAATCCGGTGCATGACTGTGCAGGAAATATACAACAACATGTAACATTTAACATCGGAAAGGCAGACAGCGAACATAACTTTTGTTTTTCCCTGTATTTCCCTTCTCTTTCATCTATCGCAAATAGAATGTATATATTTTATTCCTTTTCACATCTGACTGGTGCCTAAGGGGATGGAGCAGAGCAAGGCGGCTTGTTTACTGCTGTGGCTCTCCCTCAAGCTGCTTAGCGGGGTATGAGTACGTGTCTTCCTTCCAGTGATCCACTTACGCCTCACTAGTCACTCTGATGTCTGACTTTTCTCGGTCCATTTTTGTACAAGTTTGTCTACGACTCTGTGGATTTTGTCTGTCAGCTTATTCTGCGTTCAGAAATTCTTACCTTATTCTTTCCTGTTCCTCTTTTTCCCTCACTTTCTCTCTCTCTCTCTCTCTCTCTCTCTCTCTCTCTCTCTCTCTCTCTCTCTCTCTCTCTCTCTCTCTCTCTCTCTCTCTCTCTCTCTCTCTCTCTCTCTCTCTCTCTCTCTCTCTCTCTCTCTCTCTCTCTCTCTCTCTCTCTCTCTCTCTCTCTCTCTCTCTCTCTCTCTCTCTCTCTCTCTGTAAATGGTATTGCTTTATGGCGCGTGCACACTCTGAGTAAAGCAACAATAATTCATTTTCACGTACACCAGCACCTACACACACACACACACACACACACACACACACACACACACACACACACACACACACACACACAGTGGTAGTCAGGAGCGTTACTCGTCCAAAGGGAGCCCTGATGAGGAGACTCCCAAGAGATTGACAGGTCATACAGGAGGGACGGACAGAGGCAGCGTGAGGCGGAGGGATGCAATGGGAAGGTCGAGATGAGACATGCCGTAGAGAATCCAAGGAGAGGAGAGAAGTAAGAAAATCACATAGGTTTTGATGACTGGATTGGTTAGGTTTATGGTTCCATGTAACAGAATAAAACCTCTTTTCTTGCCCTCACTGCTTCCAATTGTGTCACTGAAATCACCAACGTACTGCTAGTATTTGTACTACTACTACTACTACTACTACTACTACTACTACTACTACTACTGCTGCTGCTGCTGCTGCTGCTGCTACTACTACCACTACTACTACTACTACTACCACTACTACTGCTGCTGCTGCTGCTGCTACCACTACTACTACTACTACTACTACTACTACTACTACCGCTATTACCACTACTACTAGCACCACTATCACCAAAATGATGAGTGTAATTTTTAACCCTTACAAACTACTACTACTACTACTATTACTACTACTACTACTACTACTACCACTACTACTACCACTACCACCACCACTACTACTGCTACTACTGCTGCTGCTGCTGCTGCTGCTAGCTACCACCACCACCACCACCAACACCTACCACTACCACCACCACCACCACTGCTGCTGCTGCTGCTGCTGCTGCTGCTGCTGCTGCTGCTGCTGCTGCTGCTGCACCACCACCAACACACACTACTACACTACTACCACTATACACCGCCATTACCACACCACCTGACCACCACTACTAACACCACCATCACCAAAATGATGAGCATAACTTTAACCCCACAAACCACTACTACTACTACCACCACCACTTTACCACCACTTATGCCACTGCTACTACTACCACTACTACTACCACTGCTGCCACTACTACCACTACCACTACCACTACCACTACCACCACTACCACTACCACCATTAATACTAATACCACCACTCTACTAATAATCCATTACACCACCACCACTCACCACCACTACTCACTACTACTGCCCTCCTACTACTACTACTACTACTACTACTACTACTTACTACTACTACTACTACTACTACTACTACTACTACTACTACTACTACTACTACTACTACTACTACTACTACTACTACTACTACTACTACTACTACTACAAGCACTACCACCATCATCACCACCATCAAAGCGAAGAGCTTCATCCAGACTCAGTCCTAGTCCTTCCTGGTCGCACTGATACGCGAGGCCCGGCGTTCCCTTCCTTCTTCCCCACTCTACATACAAGCGTGATTAATTAGTGTCGGAGGCTTTTGAATTTTCGGGCGAGTCGATGAAAAATGTAAGGAAGGATGAGGCGGCCCGTGAAAGTCTCCTAGCGAAGGTCACAGGTTTTTCCAGCGCCAGGAATCTTGAGTGTTTTTCCTCATAATCTTTTCATTTTTACTTTGATTCGCCAAATATTTGAATCTTCACAAGGCGTCCTTTCAGAGAGAGTGCAGAGTATACCAAGGCAATGTTACCATGGCGTAGGAAAGGTAAGGGTGTGAGAGAGTGAGGTTCTTGGTTCTATAGCTCTCTTTCGCTGGTGTTCAGGTGGTGACGATCCATCAGTCAGCAAAAGCCAACCCTCTCCCTGACATCAAAGGCGCCTTGACTAGGTAAAAGGATTCGGAGGCAGCAGATGTTTGTAGTCTCACGGTAAAGTTACTGAAGGCTGGAAATGACATCATGATCCCAAGTTTGCATGTTCATACGAGTCACGTATGACTTTTCTTTGAGACGAATGCTCAGGTCGCCTCTAACAGGGAAGGGTTGTGCAATGCTCGAGAACAGTGCCGGCCCATGTGTTGCTGATAGGTGGGTATTTGCGACCATCTGCTCAACTCGCACAGAACCGAGCAGTTTGCCTTCACGGCCAGAAAGTCTGCAACTGGGCGAGTGTATGTGCCTTACTCTATCGTCAGTTCAGGTAAACTCCTTTCCGCCTTTCCCGATCAAAAGCAGTCACTGGTTAGTTGAGTTACGGGGCGCATGTCACGACTGTTCCCCGTCTTGCGAACAGTGTATAGCTGTGTTTTTTTTTTTTTTTTTTTTTTGCCGGGTTGGGGGATAGACATTAGTTCCTGCTACTCAGAGATGTATGTTTTTCTTTACATTTTTTTAATAATTGTCTAGAGTTGGTGCTGCGTGTACATTTGAATTTTCAGTAAGGAGAGTGTGATCTTGGTGAAATCATCAGTCCATGGTTGTAAAGAACAAAATGTAGCATAAAATCCATAAAACTAGAAAAGTGTGGTAAAGAAAATGAAAGGATGTTAACTAGTTATGTTATTTATTTTACCGTAACTATCAACGATTAGTACATGAATTGCATTAGTAAAATCGAATGACTTCATATACGACTTGTTTTACGTTTGCCAGACGGAAAGTTAGTGAAAGGAAAAAGATAACACCACAACTTCAAAATGGTTTCATTATATTTGTCCTTACACACACACACACACACACACACACACACACACACACACTGCGTAGTGTAGTGGTTAGCACGCTCGACTCACAATCGAAAGGGCCGGGTTCGAGTCCCGGCGCGGCGAGGCAAATGGGCAAGCCTCTTAATGTGTAGCCCCTGTTCACCTAGCAGTAAATAGGTACGGGATGTAACTCGGGGGTTGTGGCCTCGCTTTCCCGGTGTGTGGAGTGTGTTGTGGTCTCAGTCCTACCCGAAGATCGCTCTATGAGATCTGAGCTCGCTCCGTAATGGGGAAGACTGGCTGGGTGACCAGCAGACGACCGTGGTGAATTACACATACACACGCACGCACACACACGCACACACACACAAATACACACACACACACACACACACACGGCCCGGTAGCTCAGTGGTTAGAGCGCTGGCTTCACAAGCCAGATGACCGGGGTTCGATTCCCCGGCCGGGTGGAGATATTTGGGTGTGTCTCC
>NC_059301.1:28195749-28223249 GCF_017591435.1 Portunus trituberculatus
GCCAGCGCTCTAACCACTGAGCTAATAGTGTGTCTGTGTGTTTATGTAAAGTAGTTCCGCCTTTCCGGAAACATTTCATTGCCAAAAATAGTTTTTAGAAACTATTCTTACTAAGTAATTCAACATCCTTTGTTAAAGACAACTGCAACAAAATCAGTCTAATGTGATATTTTCATTTTTGTTCGTTCGGAAAACTATATGACATCCAATAAAAAAAGTGTTCAATAAGCTCTCTGTCAATGGCTATCCTGCCAGTTGTGCGATAAATCTCGACGTGTGTGTGTGTGTGTGTGTGTGTGTGTGTGTGTGTGTGTGTGTAATTCACCTCGGTCGCGTACTGGTCACCCAGCCAGTCTTCCCCATTACGGAGCGAGCTCAGAGCTCATAGACTGATCTTCGGGTAGGACTGAGACCACAACACACTCCACACACCGGAAAAGCGAGGCCACAACCCCTCGAGTTACATCCCGTACCTATTTACTGCTAGGTGAACAGGGGCCACACATTAAGAGGCTTGCCCATTTGCCTCGCCGCTTACCGGGACTCGAACCCGGCCCTCTCGATTGTGAGGCGATCGTGCTAACCACTACACTACACGGTGTGTGTGTGTGTGTGTGTGTGTGTGTGTGTGTGTGTGTGTGTGTGTCTGTCATTTGCGTATACGGTAGTCTGCTGGTCACCTAACCAATAGTTCCCGTACGAAAATACTTGAGATTTCATAGCAACCGATCTCCGGGGTTAGGACTGAGACCAATCACATACGAAACACTTGAACAGCAAGGCCAAACAGGGACTACATATTAAAAAGCTCAACCATTTGCCTCACAGCTTCTGGTACTCGAACCGGTTTTCTAGGTTGTATGCTGAGCTTGCTTACCATTACACTATGTGTGTGTGTGTGTGTGTGTGTGTGTGTGTGTGTGTGTGTGTGTGTGTGAGAGAGAGAGAGAGAGAGAGAGAGAGAGAGAGAGAGAGAGAGAGAGAGAGAGAGAGAGAGAGAGAGAGAGAGAGAGAGAGAGAGAGAGAGAGAGAGAGAGAGAGAGAGAGAGAGAGAATTTTTTTGATCAATTTATTGCACCCAAGGGTGCCAGACATCTTACACATACAAGGTGATAATAGACATGAAAGTTTCATATGGAAGTATGTGGTTATTTACTAAAAATAAATAATTTTATCAATATCCACCAAAGTGTGGATGGCGCATTAGAAGAACGTCAAGAGCATCACTGCTCAATAAATATTGGCAAGTTTCAATGAGCGTGAGTCCTTGAGGTAAGAAATGGGTGACAAGTGGACACTGCAGGCAATAATGGTGGAGGGTGTTGCCGTGGGGCGCATCGCACAGCTTGCATGAAGAGAAGTGAGGCCCGTCGGCCGCACCAGCCACCTGCCACACTGGTCGCCAGCCAAGCCTGAAGCGGGCACACACCACGTTGTGTCGCCGAACCATAAGTCTACTGCGACGATAATTGTATTGCTGAGGGAAGAAATGGTCATAATGCTGGATGGACGCACTGGTGGTTAGCTCTGCATCACTACGGTGACGAGTTGGGGAGCGGGCGGCCAGACGTACCATCTTCTTGTGGCACAGGAGGGAAGCAGTAGGAGCATCAGCAGCTGGCGGATCTAGACCGCAAGCAGCCCTCGCGAGACGGTCTACGGTGTCGCTGTCCCGGAGTCCAATGTGGGAGGGGATCCACAGGAAGTGAACCACAAGGGAACTTGCATGAGCCGTGGCCAGTAGACGGAGGATACGCGTGACAAGATGTTGGTGTGCTGGCTTGTGAGATGTAAGGGCACGCAGCGCTGGCTGTGAGTCACATATGACCAGGCCGTTGTTTCTGGTCCCAGTTAACAACGTAAGTGCGTCAAGTAGTCCGTGGAGTTCACAATACGTTGAACTTGACGAGTTCGGTAAGCGACGGCCTGCCCAGCCCTCACGCGGTGTTTCCAAGCTGTGCGAGAACACAGCACAGCCAGCACTGCCGTCTCCCTGCAGGGAGCCGTCGGTGTAGAGGTGGTGGTTCACAGCGAGGGATGAAGACGGCCTGGCGATGGTCTCCAGCGCACGTTGTTTTTGGAGCTGAGGCAGGTTGGAGGTTGGAGTGTATGAAACAGGAGTCTGCCAGGGAGGGAGGCCACGGTCCACGTTCTCAGCCACGATGTTGATGTTAAGCCTCCGGATGCGAGAACACACCGTGGTAACCAGCGTGAGTCCACCTTGGCGAAGCAGAAGACAAGGCGCAGCTGGATCCAGAGAGGTCCTGATAGTGTGACAGTAATGGGGAGATAAGTGAGGGTAATGGAGACATTTTATGTTGAAATAAGTGACATTGAGAGAGAGAGAGAGAGAGAGAGAGAGAGAGAGAGAGAGAGAGAGAGAGAGAGAGAGAGAGAGAGAGAGAGAGAGAGAGAGAGAGAGAGAGAGAGAGAACTATAAAGACAGGGTGCAACCATCAGGCTTCCTTCAATGAAAGGTGAATCCCGTCAGACATCATTTAGTTACTATTATGATACTTAGGAAAACAAGCCTGCTGTGTTGTTCACGATACAACGCTGCTAATCAAGAATATAATGGAATTGTCTGTTGAAAAGAGACATCTTGGCTACCTGTCGTACTGTTGGCTAGTCCGCTGTTGTCAGGGCAAGATTTACGATGTTATCACTTTTTAGCACTTGGATATTTTTGTTCTGTCATAGACCAATAAAATAGCGAAATTTGCTAATTAATAGAGAGTGACTAGTTACTGAATGCCACCAAAAATTGCAGAATAATAGAGTTGAAGCAAAAAATTGGAAAGACAATGTCACTCCCATTTATTTATTTTTCTTACTGTGCAAATAGTCTATTGTAACCAATTTATACTTAAGAGATGTAGCATTGTCTTTTGAACTCTATGATAGTTTCACTTTTCCTACCTAATTACAATTTGGTAGTTTGATAAAAACCAGACACCGTCTGATATCCAACAATTCCTTTCTTTCTCTGTATCATGATATTATTTATTCACGGGTGGTTGTCGTGCGTTGTATGTGTAAGCTGTGCATATGTGTGTGTATGTATGTCTGTGTGTGTCTGTGTGTGTGTGTGTGTGTGTGTGTGTGTGTGTGTGTGTGTGGGTGGGTGGGTGTGTGTTTGAAACCCTGGCAGAGGACAGAGCAGCTTGGCGTATGTCTGTCAAAAGAGGTATTCAAAACCTAGAGACTGCTAGGCGTAACTGCCTAGAGCAAATCCGTGCAGCAAGACACCACAGGTGCCAAAACCAAATAGAAAATAGAGACACACCCCACATCTGCAACATCTGCCACAGGGGATTCATGACACGAACTGGAATGCTCAGCCACATCAGAGCACATGAGAGGCGTCATGGGAGAGGTCGTCGTCGTGCCCTCGACGGACAACCATAATCAAGCAAGTAAGCAAGTGTGTGTGTGTGTTTGTGTTTGTTTGTGTCTGTGTTTATGTGTGTGTGTGTGTGTGTGTGTGTGTGTGTGTGTGTGTGTGTGTGTGTGTGTGTGTGTGTGTGTGTGTGTGTGTGTGTGTGTGTGTAGAATATGTATATCGATTTAATATGAAGCTACGATAGTGATGTGGAGAAAGCAGTTTTGAGCAAAGGTGTCAGAAAAATTCATAGTAAACATATCATGTAATAATGTACATTACAGTATGGGTAATCGGACGGAGTGGCGCCGTACGATATATTGGGGCGTTTGCCATGACGTGGTCTACAGAATATTATTGTTCCGGTGATGTTTACTCATACTTAATTTTATGATCCCCTGGTTGATAAGAGCAAAGATCCAGAAAAGCCGCTGACAGTAGCGTTAAGGTGAATTATGAACTTACGAATACAAGAAAATAAAGAAAACTGGACGTGGCAGTCCTTGTATCTATGTCCACCTATCATCAACATCTTTGAATACATATATATATATATATATATATATATATATATATATATATATATATATATATATATATATATATATATATATATATATATATATATATATATATACATACATATAACGCATTTTGGATCATTAAAAATGTTGTAGCCGTATTCTGAGACGCTTTACTCTTTCACCACTGAAAGGCCAGAGTGGATTTATCACTAGAACGGTAAAGACACCCTTAAAAACCACTGCATAACTTATATTCCCTTTCCTTTATTTCCTCTGTTCTGTTGTACTGTGCGAATGTAAATTTCACACACACCGCACCTCCATATTAGTATTAAGTAGACGAGTGGAAAAAAAATCGTTTACATAGCGTCATTGCAGCTTAGCGCAGGCGCAGCCTCCAGTCACAGGCCCTTCTTGGGAGACACGGGGGACTTTTGAGAATACCTGTGAAGTCCCGTTAATTAAACTGTTCCTGTTGCGGGGTCATTGCTGTAGCGTGAGAGAGCCGTATACCTTCCTTCTTTTTTGTTTGTGTCGTGAAGATGGCGATGTTTGTCATTCGCTGCAAGGGAGATCTAGAGATAAAACTGTATTGGTGTTGGTAAACAAAAGAAGGTGGTAAAGGTGTTGCAGAGTCTTCCAAATCTTGCCATTCTTAAAATTTCCTTCCCAAAGTTTCATTTTGAGCGTTAAATAGAATTTCTGGTTTATAATTCAACTATAAATACTAAAGATTAATGTTTATTGAGAGAGAGAGAGAGAGAGAGAGAGAGAGAGAGAGAGAGAGAGAGAGAGAGGAGCTGTGGGAAACGTCGCTAACTTGACCTCATTCCCGACGAAAACTTCCGAATTTTATGACCAATATGGAGAAAATTTAACCCTAAGAACGACGGCCGTGAAATATTTGGATCGTATTTTGACTAATTTAGAGTGAGAGGAACGCCATAACGAGAGAAGTATTTACAGCATGCTGCGGGAATATGAGAGAGAGAGAGAGAGAGAGAGAGAGAGAGAGAGAGAGAGAGAGAGAGAGAGAGAGAGAGAGAGAGAGAGAGAGAGAGAGAGAGAGATTAAAAGTGTGATCATCATATGGAGTTTTGTAATCGACACATAAATAACAGTCATAATTGAAATGTCCATGCTAGTGAGCGACAGGTTTGTGAAAACTAACGTAGAAAATTAATTACGTGAGAGGGACGGAAATGCCATTCTGTTACTCATTTCCCTGGAACATTTACCCACATTTACTTGATTCAGGAATCCCACATTTCATTGCCACGCTTGCTCTTTTGCTATTCATTGTGAAGAGTTTGATAAGCGTGTGTCAATGAATGTATATTTCTTTTCAGGATTCTTTTTTATTTTTCTTACAGTACGTATAGAAAATAGTGCAAGTTATTATTTTTTTTTTCTGAAGGAAATATAGTGCTGGGTACGTTTTTTTTTTTTTTTTTGTGTGTGTGTGTGTGTGTTTTCATCTTTTTATTTTTATTATGTTTTTAATATTTTTTTTTTATTTTATTTCCATTTTTTGTTTGTTTTTTCTTACTGCTGCACGGTAGAGAGAAACGAATGGTGGAACAACAGTGCAACAGGAATAATTTTGAAATTATGCTTTTCTTTCAACTTAACTCTCTTAATATGACACGAACAATATACCATTATTTGTAAGCAAAGAAAATAAAAATAAAAAAAATAAATGAAATAAAAACTAGGACGTTAAATTAAACAAAACGAAGAATGATTCTAATAAAATGTGCACAGATGAGAACCGTGCGCATTGTAGAATTACTTTATAATCACCAAGTAATGAAAGATTTTCTATATGATTTTCTTTAGGTGTATTGATCATTTTCATCGTTCAGAATTGATGCAAGGAAATTGGCGTCTCACTTCAAGAGGTCTATCTTTAAAACTGTGTTGGTTGTGTGCTTCTCCTACTACTGCGTTAAGCCACCGCTGTGTTTTAAAAGTAATTCTCATCACTTCGTATAAAAACCTTCACTTAAACGTTGGGAGAAGACTATTTTATTTTCCCTTGTTATGGTAATTCCGTTTTATATTAACATTTTTAGTCTTCTCTTTATATTTCATAATTAAGTGGAAAAATATAAATGGTTTTGAATGTGATGAGAGTTTTGAATGACGAGGTGTGTTTGCAACTTCTATTACGTAAGGACGGTAGCCTGCCTTGACCCGCATGTGTTTCATATGTATTTGGTTTCGCAATATCGAAACTGAGCTTTGTCCTTCAAAGGGGTGTTATGAAATGGCGAACACAACACACACACACGCACTCAAGCAGAGAAAGAGAGAGAGAGAGAGAGAGAGAGAGAGAGAGAGAGAGAGAGAGAGAGAGAGAGAGAGAGAGAGAGAGAGAGAGAGAGAGGGCATGTATATATCAAGTAAGAGTAAGATATATGATTTTGTAAAGAAAACAGATAAACCATAAAGCGCAAAGGGAGGAATGAAGCGAGACGTTGGCTTGAGGCAGTGGTAGTCAGTTTTCCGTCTCTGTGGTTTTTGCCTCCGTTGTCAGGAAAAACACCGTGATAAAAACAAGGTATTGCAAAATAGACTTAGCTGATAGTCAGAAATTTTGAATTTCTCGTAATCTGCACTGCTATACATACCACGATTGGAAAAGAATATATAATTAACATGAATCAATGTCTCGATTTTTTGTAATTCCTAAGTCTTCCTGGTTAGTACGTATTCTCAAACGCGTTATTCTATCAGAGATTATTTGCCAAAAGAACTGAAATTATTAAACAGGTTCTTTTAAAGTTATTTTCCCATTAATGATGTCTAATCTTATCGTTAGCATGACTTGAAGTATAAAATACATTTGTAAATTCCAATAACTTTCAATAAGTCTGGTAAAAAGATTGAGGTGAACCTAAGGAATGTTTTACTGTTCGTATAATTATTAATTGTTCATTGTAAATCACGATAATTTTCATCCACTCAGACATTGAGACAAGTTGGAGGCACTGAAGAAGCAGTTCGGTGAAACCAGTCAGCAAGAAACTCACCTCTAACACCTGTGCTTCCTCTCACCTTCACCCACAATATTTTTTATTATAATAGAAAACGAAATTAAGATGAAGCTGTGGAACTAGAATCCTGAAGTATCTTTGAAAATCTCAAATGGACTCATTACATAAGTGAAGAAAAAACACTGGCACATCGGATAATATGTTTCTGAACCAATGAAAACGTCCGAATACAGTGATTGCAAAAGGTTACTCAACTTCTGACCACAACTCCAGCTGCCCTAAAGACCTGACGCTCCCTGTGGATAATTACAACAATCCCTGCGTTATACAAAGAAGAATTATGAGCGCGATAATTACCGAACACAAAGACAATTTCGAATACTTTATAGAGTACGTGCGAAACTTTTATTGCGTCTCCATCTACTTACATTACTTCCCCTTTATCTTCTCTCTCTCTCTCTCTCTCTCTCTCTCTCTCTCTCTCTCTCTCTCTCTCTCTCTCTCTCTCTCTCTCTCTCTCTCTCTCTCTCTCTCTCTCTCTCTCTCTCTCTCTCTCTCTCTCTCTCTCTCTCTCTCTCTCTCTCTCTCTCTCTCTTCAATAAAATTATTCATGCGTGTATTACGAGGAAATTATTTAGTGCTTTATGTTTTTATTTTCTTTCTTTATTACATGTATCTCTATGAAAACAAGGCACATATTTAATTATTCAGTGTCATATGTGTCACCTTCATAAAACCTTAGTATACACTAGTCGTCCTTTTCCAGGACTATTTAAAGATGGTCGAGAACACCCGTGAGTCTCACAGCAAGCAAAATATCTAGTGGAGGGTGTAAAGACACACGTACTTATAATTCAGTATGCTGTACGTGTCATCTTCATATTGCATCTCACTCTTCTTTCTCTTACTAAGCAATATCAGATGGAGGATATTGGTAGAGAAGGAAGAGAAGAACTCCGTCACATACATATAAAGGACAGGTGCCGGAGGAAACTTGGAGTGAAAATTTTATCACTGATAAAAACAAACACAAGGGGAGGATGTAGAGAGAGGTGAGGCTTTCATTTACCCAACACACACACACACACACACAGGAATCAACGCAGGGGGGGAGGAGTGGCCCTGTTTTGCCGCTCTGACCTCAGCCCCTCACACCTACACGTCGACGTCCCCGCCGGATTGGAGGCCCTGTGGGTGAGGGTTACCCCCCCCTGCCACCCCCGCAACACAGCCTCCATCATTGTGTGTGTTGTCTACCACCCTCCACGGGCCGCCACTGCACGGTTGCTCACTGATCACATCATCGAGACTGCTGATGCTTTACGGGTGAGATTTCCTGCTGCCAAGCTGGTAATCTGTGGGGACTTCAACCGCTTGGATATCAGTGAAATCCTGCACCAGCTACACCTCACCCAGGTCGTGGACTTCCCCACCCACCACCAGTCCACCCTCGACCTTATCATGACAGACCTGAGCCAGCAGTACTCGCCTCCCAAGCCACTCCCCCCCATGGGACGCAGCACCCACCTCTCCATCCTGTGGACACCCACCCCCCACCACCTCGGTTCCCAGGTCAACTGTCACCAGATCCCACAGGCCCATGCCTGACTCCGCCATGAGGGAATTTGGGCAGTGGCTAACACTTCATCCGTGGACCGAGGTACTGGAGGTGGAAGACGTCCACACAAAATGGCGGAACTACTTCACTACCACAACGGAAGCGTTCCACCACTACTTTCCCACCAAGGACATCACAGTGGACCCATCTGATGCCCCTTGGATGACGCCCTGCATCAAACGACTCCTTCGTCAGCGTGACAGGGCTTTCCACTCTAGCCCTGACCAGTACAGGAGTTTAAGGAACAGAGTTATCAGGGAAATTAAAAAAGCCAAGGCAAGCTACTACCCAGACAAAATTCACCATCTCAAGCTTACTAACAACAGACAGTGGTACGACAAGATTAAGTCTTTGTGTGGTTTACAAAAGCAAGCCTCTTCTCTTCCCTGTGTTTCACACCTTTCACCTGACAGCGCGGCCGAAGAGATTAACGGTCACTTCGCTGCGATCTGTCAGACACTCCCTCCCCTTCACTCCACTACTCTCCCAGCCTACCTCCCTGCCTCCTCCCCTCCACCCCTTGTCCAGGAGGTTGATGTTTACAGGAAGCTTCTTAAATTTAAACTAAACAGATCCACCACTCCCACTGACCTCCCCATCAAAATTTACAGAGAATTTGCCCCAGAACTTGCCACACCCCTTTGCTCTATCATCAATGCCTCCCTTGCTCAACATTCCTGCCCCGATGACTGGAAGACATCTTACGTCACCCCCCTCCCCAAAATTTCTAATCCACAGTCACTGAATGATCTAAGACCAGTCGCCATCACCCCTATACCCAGCCTTATCTGTGAAGATTTTGTTTTCGACTGGGCCTATAACAAAATTTGTAACTCTATTGACACACAACAATTTGGCAATATTAAATCCACCTCCACATCTCACTACCTTGTCAGCTTCCTGGAATTCGTCCACAGCCACCTGGACAAACGCAACACTTCTCTAGCTATTGCTTTTGTGGACTTCAGAAAGGCCTTTGATCTTGTTGATCACACTGTTGTGATAAATAAAGCCATCACTCTGGGCCTCTCTCCCTACCTGATAGCGTGGTTGGCAGACTTCCTCACGGGAAGGCGTCAGGCCGTTCGTTATCAGGGCTCTGTCTCCTCTTTCCAACAGCTCACATGCGGGGTCCCTCAGGGGACCAAGATGGGTCCCCTGTGTTTCCTCATCCTTATCAACGATGCTCTCGTCCACACCCCCCACCGCTGGAAGTATGTGGACGACTGCACCGTGGGCGTACCCGTCAACAACACCAACCCAGACTTCTCAGCACTGCAGTCCACTCTAAACCAACTACAGACGTGGACGGAGGACAACAAAATGACCATCAACCACACCAAGACCGTGGTGATGCACATTTGTACCTCCACAGCAGCAGTTCCCCCTCCCCAGCTTTCTGTGGGCCCTCACTCCCTCCAGGTGGTCCGCAGCACCAAGCTTCTAGGTGTCTTGGTGGATGATCAGTTAACATGGAAGCAGCATGTTTCCAACATCATCAGGTCAGCCTCATATAAAATCTATTTACTGCGCCGACTCAGGTCCCTGGGAGCACCGGCAGATGAGCTGAGGGGAGTGTACCTCATCTTTATACTCCCTAAGCTCATGTACGCCGCCCCAGCGTGGTCCTCCTCCTGAACCTCACACAACGACAACAGCTGGAGAGGGTTCAGAGGAGGGCGTTCAGGGTCATCCTTGGGCCTGCCTACAGGTCCTACGAGGACGCCCTGACCTGCCTGAGTCTGCCGAGGCTGGCCACAAGACACCAGGAAGCCTTGGAAAAATTTGGGGAAGGACTGCTGCGTCATCCACGTCTCCGCCACCTGCTACCACCCGACGTGCCTCCCCCTGCTCGCGCCACCCGACACCATAATCGCGTGGCGCCTTTGAGAGCACCGCGCACGGATCGGTACCGACTCAGCGCGGTGCCCACTATTGTGCGAGCTTTAAATAAATAAGTGAATTTCTAGGTTAAGTTTATCCATAGTTAGGTTAAGCATTTTTAGTTCATTGTGGTAATGTCCCCCCTGTACATTTTCAGTGTATTTTTACATTGCCTAATTAATAAACCGTTTATTATTATTATTATTATTATTACACACACACACACACACACACACACACACACACACACACACACACACACGCGCGCGCGCGCCCGGTAGCTCAGTGGTTACAGCGCTGGCTTCACAAGCCAGAGGACCGGGGTTCGATTCCCCCGGACGGGTGGAGATATTTGGATGTGTCTCCTTTCACGTGTAGCCCCTGTTCACCTAGCAGTGAGTAGGTACGGGATGTAAATCGAGGAGTTTTGACCTTGTTGTTCCGTTGTGTGGTGTGTGCCTGGTCTCAGGCCTATCCGAAGAACAGAAATAATGAGCTCTGAGCTCGTTCCGTAGGGTAACGTCTGGCTGTCTCGTCAGAGACTGCAGCAGATCAAACAGTGAAACACACTCTCTCTCACACACACACACACACACACACACACACACACACACACACACACACACACACACACACACACACACACACACACACACTTTCCTTCTCCTTCGAACCTGTTTATCATCTCTCCTGTTACATTATATAGTTACCAGGTCTTTGTTCATGAGATAAAGGCAATTTGGTCAGTGTGGCATGAAGATCAGAGAGCCAAAAAATTAATGCTATCCATTAACAATGTCACCAAGAAATTTTTCTTCCTTGTTCGTGTCGCACCACGGATCTTGAACTTACCGACGTATTGAAGTACAGATGGGACGTAAAAATGTCCTATAGTATGTTCATGAACCTTAAAAACATATGTCCTTCCCTCACTGTGGAGCTTTGCGGGCCCTGTATTTTCTCTCCATTAGGTGACCCGGGTGTTCATTGTGATAACTTAGTTGTCGATGTGTTTGGTGAGTATGATATGATTTCATACTAAAGATAGAGAGAGAGAGAGAGAGAGAGAGAGAGAGAGAGAGAGAGAGAGAGAGAGAGAGAGAGAGAGAGAGAGAGAGAGAGAGAGAGAGAGAGAGAGAGAGAGAGAGAGAGAGAGAGGCAGTTATTCAATGTGATGAAATCTGTTAGCTTCTATTTCTCACCAACTTGGTCTCGGTCTTGGTTCCCAAGATGGCGGGGCGGATCTTCCTCTCCTGAAATTGCAAGTCGCTAGAAGTATCGGCTGAGCCCTTCTAGTCGAAACACGTCACACATAGCGAGTGGAAAGTATCAACTAGTTGGCGACTTTGCGGGAAGTGCATGTAAACAAACAGCTAGCCACCATGATGTCTTCCTCCAGTGACGATGCTGATGATTTAATTTGTCATCTATGAAATTGATAATTCTCAAAGAAATAACCTAATAATTCGTAATTACCGAAAAGGGAGAGCTATGTCTACAATAGGTCCCGAACAGAAGGCAAATTAACCTAACCAATAATTTGTAATTTTCCAATCAAAAGCTTTCACCCACAGCGGATGCTCTCATAGTTATCATTAATTTCCAACATGGTTATATGAGAATAAAAAAATGGGGGTCATTGTTACATCACTCAATTGATGAGTTTATGACCGCTACGGTTCTGTCCTACACCCAACCAAGTTCAAAGGTTATAATTATATTAAATTAGCGTACATTTTTCATAAGAAAATTGTTAATCTTAAAAAGTCTATGCATAATTGCGATCAAATTAAATCCTGACAGATTTTCATTTCTCACCTCCAACAAAACCCTTCATTGAGGGAAACAGTTCTTGGAATGTGGCAGATATTTCGTCGAACGACGATTTGCACAAGCTTTTTTTTTTTTTTTTACCGTATAATTCATTTCTGGGGTCCCAGATGTGTTCTTTTTCTCTCATCATCCGTAACATCTCTACACCTGGAGACCATATTTTCAAAGCTTACTGCTTGACGTCACAACATAAATAAAGTTGTAAATTGACTGAACAAGACCAACATGTTGGTCTTGTTTTGTGACTTGTTTTTCCAGTCGCTAGGCACCGATATTCAGTCAGAAACCCTACTGATTTGCAATTTGAGTCGCAAATTGTCACGTGTGAACCCGCCTTTAGTAGTTGTAGAATGTCTTTACTGATATGATTACTGCTCATAATTTTAATTTCTCTAAAAGTCACCAATTAATGCGACCTTGATATTTCATGTTTTGCCATAAGTACGAGGTAGTGAGATTTTTTATTCTTTTACCTGGACATGGGATTGCTTTACATACAAATATAAAGAGTATGCGCTTCAGATAGCTTCATTTCAAGCCGCCAAATATCCTTTTTCAAGCTTTACATACAAATATAAAGAGTATGCGCTTCAGATAGCTTCATTTCAAGCCGCCAAATATCCTTTTTCAAGCAATGAATTGTTACTTAACTTAACTATATATATATATATATATATATATATATATATATATATATATATATATATATATATATATATATATATATATATATATATATATATATATATATATATATATATATATATATATATATATATATATATATATATATATATATATATATATATATATATATATATATATATATATATATATATATATATATATATATATATATATATATATATATATATATATATATATATATATATATATATATATATATATATATATATATATATATATACACTGGACATGCTTACCAAGGATGATTAAACAATTATTATTGTCTTCTGCGCCATACCACTCAACTCAGTCATATGGTTCCTGTTGCATCATTTACCTTGAACAGATTTTATTTTTATTTTTATTTTTTTTTCGTCAATAGACTTTCATCTTGCTATTCCTATTATGGCTAAAATACGTGGGTTTTTTTTCGTGTTCTGTAATGTTAAACCAGAATTTATAATCACTCATTGTAGCAATAAGTACAAATCCCTGTTGTTAAATGGTCAGACATTCACTGAGACTGGATGCACGAATTCCATTGCTTATGTAAACTCTGGAAAGTATCATTCTTCTCTTACCTTTTTATTTTTTATTTCATAACGATTATTGTTTCTTACCTTACTCTGCTCATCATTGTAAGCTTACATGTTGTAACATCCCTGTGTTTCATATCTGCACATATCAGAATGTTTCGAATTGGTAGCTAACCTCAGAAAAAAAACCTAAGGCATTACAACATACGAAAATAGAGGCTACATGAGCTCACTAATATACATACGGCCGATCTTTGATGAAACATGCATTTCTATATCCCAGTGTCATCTCAGTCTACAAATTCATCTAATCTCAAGATGTATCAAATCTTTATAGTATTGATTGAGTATGATGTATTCCAGCTTTAATATAAAATATAAAATCAAGGTATCAAACAAATAAGCACAATAGGAAAGTTACACGCTTTACATGAGCATCTGACCCTTAGTTACCCGCAGCATGACGGGTGTTTTTCCCAGAGTTGATCCAAAGCCACAAGTCTTTTTTTTTTGTAGGTGGAGGTGCATATGTTACAACAACATTTTTCTCTTTTTAGTAACTGAAATGTGAATAAATACATCAAGCTCATAGTACACAGCGTTAGCCGACTATTTATATTTGTAAAAGCTTTTCACCTGCTCGCGTTCGGTCCACCTGCAATTGCTGATTTCTACCTGAGCGCTTTTTAAAAGTTGTGGTGAACAGTTGGTTAGCTGGATTGTAATGAAAAAAAGTATGCGCATTTATTGAAATACTTTATTGTCGAGCTTTACATTTAACTACAATTTATCATTAAGAAGAAATAATTTTATGATGAAAAATAAATATTTTGTCATTAACAATTCTCTTGATCGCATATCAAGGCATACCAGTGAAGGGAAAGCACAGCTGTCACACAACGGAAAATAGACAATGTTAAGAAACGTACAAAATATCTTCACTGTCGTGTCTGCAATTGTCTGACAAGTAAAAAATCTACAAACTGAATTTTTAAATACGTTTGTTTCGTAAAAATAGATAAGATGGTAAAGAGACTCACACTGACGCAGGACTGCTGTTACATGATCTTCAATTTCTAGTACAGAGAAATTAAGATTATTAACCCAATCCTTTGTCTAATTTTCATTCATAAACACACAAATAGATACACAAATATCTCTCTCTTTTCCTAAATACTCGTACACTTGCATTTCTATAACATCAACAACTTACATTCCTATCTCTGTGTTCTCGTTATATCTTATAGCTTCTCTTAAGTCCTTATTTTCTATGAGACAGCTTGCATCGTGCGGTGCCACTTTATAGAGTCCCTTCTGACTAGACTTATAACAGCATAATCCCGGAGCAAGCTGGTAGAGAGGCAAGAAAGGATCAGTTCGGTGGAGAGTGACTGTCGATGTCTTGAAAGCTAAAAGGATAAAAGTGATACGCTGGGAAATGAAGACGTGCACTTACTTGATCCCCACATTTCACCTGCCATTGGCTGATGCGAGTCCTCTTGAGGCAGTGGAAACGTTTTAGGACGAAATTTCTTACTGTCTTAACTCAACACAGCACCAGCATTGGGAGTGTAAGACGAGGAGGTTAATAGACAAGAAAGAGGGAAGGAAGGAAGGAAGGAAGATAATTGTTTTTGTAACCGGATAAAAAAATATCTATTTACTATGTTATCTACTTTTATATTGAGTTCGTTTATATTACCTTGTTTTTATTATTGTGCAAGATACAAAAGGTAATATGCAAGAGCAAAGGAAGGAAGGTAATTATTACCATTATTTTTTTAAACAGAAGAAAAAATGGTTTATTAATTTTACTATTTATTTGTATTTTTGATGTGTCTTACGTACAAAATCGTTTTATGACTGTATGCATCAATAATTTCCTAAAGACACTTGCAGTAACACAGGGTTCATATCACCGATACGTATATTAGTGCTCGTTCATCAGTGGCTGCCAATGAGATCAATAACGCTGAAATGTTGAACTGCGCGTTTCCAAAATAATATAAATTGTATGACTAAAAACACTCTCTGACCAAGACGTTAATGCTGACAAATCCTGCTGTGAAAATCCAGGAGCTAATGACGTTGCCTGACATAATGTTGCCAGACTGATGTTAATAGAATTCAAATATATTAATACAGCATGTGAGTGATTTCATTGTTACTACGCCTGGAATTATTGACAGGAATATTCATGTCCTCGATTCATATTCGAATATACCCAATTCATCAGACACAAGGACACACACACACACACACACACACACACACACACACACACACACACACACACACACACACACACACACACACACACACACACACACAACACGAGAATTTCCATTAAATGTCATACGTTTAGACTTCATTCCCATGTTTCTGTTGACTTTTATTTTTTATGTTTCTATTCATTTGTCTATTCACTCGACCTTTCTTTTTTCACCAAATCTATACTTATGAACATTATATCCTCTTAACACCGTAGATGCGTAGACTACAAATGTACCCACACAATAAAGAAGCGAGACAGAATACGATGTAATGCAAGTATACGCCAGAGTTGGTTGGGGTCATGAAGGGACGGAAAGACTCCCGAGTGGTCACTTTACTTGACTGTGTTACAAATTTATAATATGATATGAATTTGATTGATTGACTGACTTCCTAAGTAATTGATAGTGTGTGTGTGTGTGTGTGTGTGTGTGTGTGTGTGTGTGTGGATAGGGATGGTAGGTAGAAATTGGTATGTTTCATAGAGGAACTGCCACGTAGCATGATGGCTTCTTGCACCTTCCTTCATTTTCCTTTGTTCTTATGTCCTTTTCGGTGTGGTTCGTGTCTACTTGGCCCATCGTCTTTTCTTATCTGGTGTTTGAAATAGAACAGCTGGGTTTTCTTACTGGATATTTGTGCTTTCTCTATTCCCTCTTCCATCTTTTCCCTTTCTCTCAATTCTCCGTCTATTTTCTTTCTTTTTTATCTGGTTTCTCTAGCTTTTGTATGGAATACCACGTGTGTGTATAGGAGACAAGTGACTATCCGTGCCATTGATAGCATAGGCGTGTGGATGTGTGTGGATGTGACTGGAAGACTTCTTAAACCAATGTAAGATGGTAGATTGACTGACTGAGTGACTGGCTGACTGATTGGCTAAATACCTGGCCAATCAATACTAAAAGCATGTTCGAGTACAAGACTCATGAACTGATTTACAGACCGGCAACTGCATGAGTCTTGATATGGATGAATACATGAGTGTAAGTATATGAGTTCGTTCATCCCTTGTTTGTTGTGCGTCTGCCGTTTCCGGGATGTCCCCGCCGTCTGATATATTATGTCTCGCAGGGGAAAGTTTTCCACATGTAGAATATGAAAAGTTGAGGGAGAAGGAAAACTACGAGTGGAGGCAAAAACTTTCTTTCACAACTCTAAGGTAAATAACAGGGAGTCTGAGGTCATCCATGAGGAGCCCGCAGCAGCAGCAGCAGCAGCCAGCTAGCCACAAGTCTTGCGGCGTTGGATCCCAGTGCTGGCTGACTGGAACTAAGGTGTATCTCACCGTCAAACACACGTATATTTTCTTAGTTGATGTGCCCTTGCTTGATAATGAGTTGTATTAAGGACATCTAAAGTTACGTAATGCATAGGAATACATAGGAATACTGTCATGTGGATAAAAATAATATTTCTAGTATCTAATAGAATTTTGACATAATTAGGTATATTGGTGACACCTACGGTAAAGAGAAAAAAGGTGATTATATGATTAATACCACAGGAATTCAATGTAGCCTCAGTAAAACCATTTCTTATTTTGTTTGAGCTTATGAGATACTGATCAGTATAAAAAAAAACACATCAATAGTTAATTAAGAAAAAGGTGAAAATATAATTACCAGCTTAGAAATTTCATATGATGTAGGTATCAGTAAAATCATAAATTGTTTGGTGCGAAATGATCATGTTCCTCTCTTTCCTCTCTTACTCTGGTGCAACAAAGATAGTAAAAACAGTGCGAGCGGAGAAAAAAAAATATCAGTAGCAGGATTTAATGACGCGTTGATCTTAGTAAAGTTGTTTGTATACAGCACTATCTTATAGAAGGGAACAAGCAGTAAAGATTCTTTCTAACAGGGTGTGACATCTGAAGCAAAAAAGCGATAGAGAAAGAAAGAGGGAAAAATATATGGCCATAAGAAAAATAAATAATTAAAACTGGAGTGAGAGAGGGAGACTGACAAGAATTAATTGCCTAGGAGTAAAGAGAATTGGCTATAAAAATAAGTTTTGTTTCGCCTTTCTCCTTTTTCTTTTCATTTTTTGGTGCTCTTTTTGCTGTTCTTTTTAGCCAAGTGTCCCTGCGATTTTGCTTCGAACCTCTCGGCGGAAATGTTCTTTCTGGAGGCTGCTGAAATATGCATAGCAACACAGGTAGTAAGAATATTTGTTTGATGCGTCCGCT
Organism: Portunus trituberculatus; assembly: GCF_017591435.1. NCBI lineage: Eukaryota > Metazoa > Arthropoda > Malacostraca > Decapoda > Portunidae > Portunus > Portunus trituberculatus. Next base: position 28,213,678 of record NC_059301.1, read on the forward strand.
GCATCCATGAGCTCCGACGTTTCCTGTGGCCCTCCCAAATAAATATTATGATTCTTTTTACCATAAAGATTCTCAGCAGCTAAAACACAGCCTGACTTGAAATGTAATACGTTTTTTGGCAGTCTGCCATAATGTATTATAGAAAATGAGTCCTGCACATCTGTATTTGTTATTGCAGTTTGATGACTTTGTAATTGATATTTTCATGTATATATATTTTTTAGTTCTAATAATTCACGTCAAGTGAGTATAAGTGAATTTCAAAAGGCGAAAAAAAATTGAATACATGTTTGTCGTAACTACACTAATCTATACTAATTGCAAGCATTAAGAAAGGGATTAACAATGTATTATCTACGACATTTTTTACCAACTGTATGTTGTAACTGCACCATTCTATTCAAATAGGACTAACTTAAGTCTAAAGGAGACAGAAAGTTATGATATCAGAGTACTAAGGCTTATGAAAAAAAAAAAGTAAATGTTTGTCGATAACGGTAATGTCTGCCATTCTTTTTACACGTAACTCTTTAAGCAAGAGTTATGTGTAAAAAGAGTTCACTGTGTCCGCTGCACGAGGAGGAAAGTTTAAGAAATAAATATGAAATCCCTTAAGGTGGATACAAAGAAACACACGTACTTTTATAATCCAGCAGCCTTTGTCCAGACGCTCCAGGCAATAGTTCAAACGGAATCTTTGACAGACACCACCTCACCGTTACTCCCAAACTCACAATGCATAAAAGTAGCGCCACGGAGGATCAAAGCGCATTAACACGGCTTACTTATAGAAAAGTAATGCAATGTTCGAATTCTAGATGTGTGTGTATGTGTGGGGAGGCGGGTGTGCTTTTACGAGACTTTTCTTCTTTTTTTTTTTTTTGCACATTCACAAGGATCACGGAGTACGCAATCTTCACTTCAGTCGCATCTTGTCTTTTTTCCCATGCCATCCTGTACCAGCTATGCACTCATGATAGAATGATACTACACCAGACAGAACTGCTTTTTACTCCACACTAATCTACTTACTATTAATTACACCATTCTGAATCTTTCTAAAATCATCATAATACCCTCTGACGACATCTTTTTTTTTTTTTTCATACCACACGAACCTATACAGTTTCTTCTTCATCCTGCACTCCATAACACTATCTTGCATTATCCTATATTATACTATATTACTCCATATTTTACTACATCACTATACACCACCTTGTACCAGCCTCACAACACTGCTAGAATCATCATACATCAGACTCTATTCTACATTACCCACTTTCATTACCCAATTCATCGTCTAGCATTTATAACAGTAACCTCATATCACTAATTAATCAGGGAAGATGGGTTGTAAGGAAATTAGCAGGCGGTGTGAATATTCCTCCTCTGCCATTGTATCATGTAGTGCAGTTACGTGGTACTTCAATCAGTTCAATCACATGCTCGTCATCTGAAAATACTGCAAATTCATGAGTACAGTCGACCAAATAGCCATTGTGTTTATAATATTCACTCAGCATCCACTGTCTTTCTTCGTACCTTCCCCTCAGTGCTCTCAATATGCTACAGTCTCTCAAGTTGATGAATATACGCTCTTATTTTCTCGTACACAGAATATAGATTTACATTGAGTGCTTAACGCTGGTTGGTAGTTATTAGAAGGGCGTAAGAATACAAGGGGATGCTGCAAGAATTAGACCAGCAGATGCATTGTAGCACCACGTGGCAGTCAGTCCTTATACAAAGCGCACCTTCCTGTCATCTCTACTGGTATTCATGAATGTGTCTAATCTTCTTTTGAAGCTTCCTTTTTGACACGAATTCTGAGTCACCTTCCATTTTATTTATTCATTTTTTTGAGAGAGCGTAAGTGTGTGTGTGTGTGTGTGTGTGTGTGTGTGTGTGTGTGTGTGTGTGTGTGTGTGTGTGTGTGTGTGTGTGTGTGTGTGTGTGTGTGCCATTATCTCTCTCTCTCTCTCTCTCTCTCTCTCTCTCTCTCTCTCTCTCTCTCTCTCTCTCTCTACCCCGTTGCAGGAGTCATGTAGCTCCATCCTGCCCCGTCATCCTCTTTTTTCCCCCTTCAATCCATCACTTTAAGGGGCGGCGTCAGGTTCCAGTGCGCACCGGACAAACCACCGCGGCAAGGATGATTTATGGAGGAGCGGTGATTGCTGTGGTGAAAAGGAGAGCTTGGGAGTGAGCGGGAGGCGGGGGTACGAGCAAAGCCGGGAAGCGAGGGAGAGTGAGTAAGAGGGATATGGTCAATAGTTTCCTTCCCAAAAGCGAAAGGGAAGAGAGAGAGAGAGAGAGAGAGAGTGTGTGTGTGTGTGTGTGTATTTGTATAATGTTATATGTCATTGCCTTTTTACCTCCCTCCATTCTCACACTTTGTTAGCATATGCATGATATAGTGAAAAGGTGACCTACAAGAAGCCAGCACTGTTACCATGGATGACTTCTGCTTGTCACGTATGCCTAACAACAACAGTCATATTTGAACATTTCATAGTCCATAGGAGAAAAGAGAGACATCTAGTGAAGACTTCAGTAACATGTTCACTCGGGCAAGGTATCAGTTTGTCATTTTATTTTCACTATAGTTCTGCCTTCCCATTTTCTTTAACTTTTCCAACGTTCAGTGTGGTGATACCCAAGGAGAAGAGAGGGTGTATCGCTGTTTTTGCTCTGGATTTCTGCACTAGTTTGTCAAACCCTGTGATGATAAGGTATGATGAAGCGTGAAATTATTAATGTAGGTCGTGTTAGAGTGTACTGCATTCTGTCAGATGTATATATTGATAAGGTGGGTGAAGTGATTGTTAGTTGAGCCGCAATTTTTGCTGTCCAGTAGTTTGACAGCTGATTACGTTATTACTTCTATTATTAATACCATTACTGTTGCTACTATTACTATTACTATTTCTGCTTCTACTTTTACTACTACTACTAATAATAATAATACTCAGTTAGGAACCCCCTCGGCTTGATGTATTTCTCCATTTACCCCCTTCCCCACACATACTCCCTCCCTCCCCTGCCTCCCACTCCCTCACACACGAGCGTGTTCGTGCACGGCCCCCATCCCCCTTTCACAGCGTAGAATACACTTCACTCTCACTCCTCCACACAAATACTCATAGCATTCGCTGTCTTTTTTTATAGAACCAAATTGAATTGAATTATCCTTCAATTATATGGTACAATTATTTGCCTCCAGTCATTATTATTATTTTTAGCCCAAAGGGATGAATTACCCCTGGTTGGGAATCACTGCCTTACATCCTGCGATACCTGTATGTGATACTTGTGCACGCTGGTAACTTCAGTATGAATAATGCTGTCCGTCAGCTCTTTGAATTAATGAGATGGATGAGTCTTATTACTACTAAATTACATCGCCGTTTGAGGAAATAATACCGACCGTTCCATGCTATTAATGAAGTACTCGTAATTATGTCTGTTATCAGACATGTTAACACTTTTGAAGGGACAATTGCATCCCAGACGAGCAGGTAAGTATAAACACGACTTTTATAAAGTTAATTGATAGTACCACTACCCCTCTCCCCTCACCCAACCCCTGCCGCCACCACTATCACACCCTTCACACCACCACCACTCCCACTGATACCACCATCTGCTTTTATGAGAACATTCGTATATTTTTTGATTGATTGTTATGAAACGCTCGCACCTACACTAATCCCATCCATCACCGCTATCACCATTGCCACTGTTAATGCCTTCATCACCACACCTCTCAGTACTATCATCTGCTTACATGGGGTTGCTCTGTTATGTTTTTGGTTGGTAGTAATAGAAGTCCCGTACAAACAACCCCCTCCTTCCTCCCACAATCACCACTACCACACCCTCCGACACCTCTTCGGTTCCAAAGTGCTGGTGGTGATGATTATAAGATGAACACTGGATAAGTAAGATGATTACCATATTGAATGAGCTTTAAACTTATTTATTGTATGTAGACCGTAATGAGAATTAACGATTGTTTGTAGTAATTAGTACTAAACAATAAGTGCACTACGGCCATTCCCAAATACTGTTATGAAAACTAAATGCTGATATGTCTTAGGAAAATTCTTCTCATTCGTCATAATATAAAACACTAACATGCCGTACTTAAGTTATTTTACTCAAAATTTATTTAATTCCCAGGTGTGCTGTGACCAAGGAGTGAGATGATCTGACGAGTGAACAAGCCATCGCCAATAAGTGTCTCCATAACACACGACGTGCTGACACGGGAGCTGCTGTGATCAGGAGCTATCAGGACCACGCACGACCATTACATCCGAAGTGGTAGGTGGTGTGCTTGATCTGTAGCTATGTAAGGAAGGGTTTGTGGGTGTGAATACGTCTCCCTTGTTTTCCTTCACTAGATTTGCCAAAACCTGTGTCCACGTTTTTATTATTCCTTCGCCGATTTTACGAAACCATCGCTTCACATGTCACTTACTTGCATTCTCGTAATTTACCAAACCTTCTGTTTAAACACAATTCCACTTCAATTACAAAATTTATTGCATATATTAATGTTACTAGCCATGCTTCCAAAATAATATTAATCTCACAAAGCAATCTCCACACACATTATCTCTTATATCCTAGAGGACCTACACTATTAACCCAAGAACTGGTAAATGATAAATAGACATAGAGCGTATATTCCTACAAAAAAAAATGCATGAAAATAAGTAGAGAATGTTCGTTAATCCGTCTTGGAGAGAGTGTTGGGCAGGGAGCTAGGAGGTGCAAGAGGAGGAGGAAGGAAGAGAAGTCTGTGTTGGGTGATGGATGAACTGTGTGTGTGTGCATGTGTAAAGGAATGAAAGATGATGCAGAGAAGACAGACAGACAGACAGACAGGCAGGCAGGCAGGTATAAACATGCCTCTAAGAAGGTTGGATGCTAGAGAGATGTATGGATGCAACTATAAAGGATAGACAGATACAAACGCACGTATACATAGGAATACATAGATTAATAAATTACTTGAACATGTAATTACCTTAACCTCCTTGAGTACCATGACGCATTTCATATTCATTCATCGTATCATTTGGTGATTAAGTACAGCTTCAGAAACTTATGTAGGGGATTAAAATAGTGAAGACTGTTGCCTTTCATCTTATGACCTCCGTAGACCCTTCCCAATGTCAATAAAATGGTCTAATCGTACACAAATCTCAAGGCAAAAATGTCCCCCAGTATTGAAGGGGTTTAACATAAAATCCGTTAGATATTATCACTTTATATAATGATTACAAAACTGCATCTCGGAAAAAATAACCCATGACACTCAAGCAATAATTTCTTCAGCCACTTCAGCCAAACACAAATCTTCCTATTGTGGCTCCTGTACACAACAATGAAGTGCATTTCACCCACACTCCCGACAATAGCGAATATTAAGCAGAGATAATCGTAGTGATAATTATCCTCATTTATCCATTGCAATTGACTTTTCATACTAACCAGGGTGTCAAGTGTCTTCACTGTGGTGGATTAATATGATAGTAATAAATAGCATATGTATCTTTTTGTTCATGTTCCGTGCGTCATTTCTAGCTCCAAGAATTTTGCAAGCCTCGTGTGTGTGTGTGTGTGTGTGTGTGTGTGTGTGTGTGTGTGTGTGTGTGTGTGTGTGTGTGTGTGTGTGTGTGTGTGTGTGTGTGTGTGTGTTTTGTTATTGATGGGATTAGCAATATGTTATCATCTCTCTCTCTCTCTCTCTCTCTCTCTCTCTCTCTCTCTCTAACGAGTCGTGATAATAGTAGTAGTTATCGTTGTTGTGATAGTAACATTAGTATGTAGTTAAAGTAGTAATGATAGTATTGTACGTAATAGTTAAATTGGTGATAGTAGTGGTAGTAGTAGTAGTAGTAGTAGTAGTAGTAGTAGTAGTAGTAGTATAGTAGCAGCTTATATTAATAATAGCGTTCTTGTTATTGTTTTCGTTCTATTGCGATACTTGCCCTGAAGAAGCAATTCAACCAATTAGGGTGAACATCAAAGCGAACAATGAGCGTTTAGTAAGGAAGATGGTAATATGCGTGTAATGAATGCACCTTGGCAACGCCACGTGGTCCCTTTCACTTATTCCTTTACGTTATGCGTTTCTCTCTCTCTCTCTCTCTCTCTCTCTCTCTCTCTCTCTCTCTCTCTCTCTCTCTCTCTCTCTCTCTCATCCTGTACAAATGTAAAAAGCTTGCGTTCTGCTTAACGAACATAGTTTTGTTTAAGTAACATCCGTCGCTAATAGAAAAATGACAAATATTTATAATAGTGATAAGGAGCAACTGTTACTGATATCAAAGCAATAATGATAATATAGAATTATTAATATAAAATGAAGTAACGATCATGACTATAATAACAGTTATGATGATAATGATCATGATTACCTCTATCATATCCACAATTACTGTCGATATAACTAATAATATTGGTTACTCGCGTTTCAGCATCAGGAAATACACGAGGTACTTTTAAATTCTGAACTGTCAGATACCGGTACCGCAGGAGAGAGAGAGAGAGAGAGAGAGAGAGAGAGAGAGAGAGAGAGAGAGAGAGAGAGACGCATCTCGTTACGGGAAAAAAAAGCAAAAAAGTGGTGAAAATAATATAATACGACAAAAAAGAGAAAGTAAGAAAGAATAATAAAAGTGCAGAAAAGGTAAAAAGTTGGTGAAACTTGTAAGCGTTTCCTCTCGTCTTTAGTGCGAGGGTGCCTCAAGCTTCCAACTTCTGGAATATTTACATGAGAGTCACGGCAGCTCTAGGCGCGGCGCGGACCCTGTTATCAGCCCGGTGTGTGAACTCAGCAGAGGCGGCTGACAGTAGTGCTGATCGGCGTCCAATAAAGCCAAGGGTCAACTTTAAGCCTTAACTCAGCTAGAAGGAAGAAAGCTAAGCCAACACTAAAGAGAACCCAGCGAGGGAGGCGAACCAGAGAGGGAATCCCCCATTGCTAGCCAAGTGTGGGAGGAGAACCAACACCGTGCTAAGTTTGCCAAAGGAGGAGTCTGACCAGAGGGTGCGGGATGGAGGGAAGTGGCTGAGAAGAGCTCGCCATTACACCCTTAAAGCGAATGATTTTTCCCAGTAACCTTTGTTTTGAGGCTTGTAACTTTGGTGGCTGGGATGAGGAGTTGTGAACATGAGCTGAGGGTGCATTAGGCGGCTTTGTGCCTGGGATCGATGGTCCGGGACGCTGGTGAGGCGCGGCTATTGTTGTGGTTATCAATACTTAAAAACTCTCGTCCCCGCCGAAGACTTTTAGTGTGGTGACGCGTTACTTTCCCAGTAGATGTTTCTTATTGGTGGTGGTGATGGTGGTCTCGATTTCGTTCTTTCTTGGCATTAACAAATTTTATGAGTCTCACCATCATTCCATGTCGCTCCCATATTGCAAACTTTCTCTAGTGTATTTTTTTTCCTTTTTGCATTCGCTACTGTATACAGTACACATACAGTAAAGATATAAATATTTTGAAAGTATGAAATAGTTGAAGGAACAAACTGCGAAATGCAAACTGATAACTTGAGAGAGAGAGAGAGAGAGAGAGAGAGAGAGAGAGAGAGAGAGAGAGAGAGAGAGAGAGAGAATGTATTAGTCGTCTCTCTTCCCTTAGCTAGCTGCAGCTGGTCCTCTCTGGCCTCCATCCATCCAGTGTTCACTCCTCTGTGTGACTAATGGCCTGGCACTGTAGTTTCGAAGGACAAGTGCCTGCCTCGCTAACTTGGCCTCGGTGATTGTTAACGAGGTCAGCAAGACTGTGGGTGGGCGCCGCGCGAGGCCTAGAGAAGCGTGAGAAGAGACAAGAACAGGGTATTGGGGTGTGGAAACGTGATGGTGGCAGAGGGGGAGAAAAAACGACGAGACACTTTCACAAACTGCTCCACACCTAACGACTGGCCTGGGACGCGCACTTCACACTGATGACTGATAAGGAAAACGCAAGTGGAAGATAAATCCCGAGGTGCTTGGAAATCCTCCAGTTAGCAAATTACACTCTGGAGAGAAAACTTGCCGCCGTGCTCTCCTCCTGGTCTTTGTTCTTCCCGGTGCTTTCTTCTTCCTCTGAATCAAAACAGCAAAGAAGATTATCAAACTTGTCTCATTAATCAGAGGTGTGTGTGTGTGTGTGTGTGTGTGTGTGTGTGTGTGTGTGTGTGTGTGTGTGTGTGTGTGTGTGTGTGTGTGTGTGTGTGTGTGTGTGTGTGTGTGTGTGTGTGTGTGTGTGTGTGTGTGTGTATTCATGCATATACAGAGAGAGAGAGAGAGAGAGAGAGAGAGAGAGAGAGAGAGAGAGAGAGAGAGAGAGAGAGAGAGAGAGAGAGAGAGAGAGAGAGAGAGAGAGAGAGAGAGAGAGAGAGAGAGAGAGAGAGAGAGAGAGAGAGAGAGAGAGAGAGAGAGAGAGAGAGGGTGAATGGGGGGGGTAGGTGGGGTTAGCTCAGCGTGCATGGGTAGGGAGGGGAATGGTGGTGCCTGTGTCTGGCGGTGAGTGTGCTTCCTTCCCTCCTCTCTCACTCCCACGCTAATGCTTTCCGCCTTCCTTCTTTCTTATATTTAAACCACCACATCAACTTTCCCCTTTTTCTCCATCCCGCTTTACTTCCGGCGGCTCCCCATCATCGCCATAATTCTCTTGCAATGCCGCTGTTTTTTTTTTCCATACTTATTGTCACTTTGCCATCTCCTAATTTTTCTTTTATTTTTTTCTGCCTTTTTAAAATTCAAGAAGTATATAACACAGCTACGGAATTTTACGTTAATTAATTTTTAGTTTAGGACTCGCTGTTGCTAAAAAGTTCCTGTTTCGGTTAATAAAGTTTAAGAATATATCTGTAGTACATTCCTTGCCTTGTCATGGTGCGTGCCGGGACTCGGCGCGGCACACGGACGAGCTGCCACATCCTCGGCATATATTCTCTTAACTTAACAATTTAATGTAATATACGCAGGAGGTAATTTCCCCTCAGCCTCCATCTCGTCTTGCTCGCCTTCCGTCTCTCCGTCTCATTCCCGCCCCTTCCTCAGCACTAAGGACGTAACATTCCTGGAGGACATGACCAACTGTTCCTTCTTCTGGAGAAGTGTTGGTGGCACCTTGAAACTTAAATTGTTAACGTCTGAATTTCAGGTTAGGATGGCATAATTTTTCATTCTCTCTTACCAGTCTTTCTTTTAAGATAAGACTCCTCGCATTGTGGCTGGAGATGGCCTGTGTCTGTGCTTCGTACACTGCTTACTTGTACCTCGGTTTAAGTGTGTTCTATTGTCGCTTTCCAGATAACAAGTTCATATTACTTAACTGTCCGCGTGAATGAAAAACGGGTTTACAATTTTTTTTATGCGAGTGTAGGATTGGGTAACGGCAACAATGAATATATATATATATATATATATATATATATATATATATATATATATATATATATATATATATATATATATATATATATATATATATATAAAGGCCAACTAAGGTGCCAGATGGTTATTCCTGGTAGACTTGGAGGGTGCCACCTTCATTTCATAT
>NC_059301.1:28228249-28240749 GCF_017591435.1 Portunus trituberculatus
TAGATAATTTATGCAGTTGTAAGAGGCAAGATTATATGAACTATAGTTTTAAAAATCTGTTAATAGGTCTATTTATGTTTAATGTGTTTGCAATCTTTACGTAAGCACAAGTTCATGTTAATCATTCTATATTATTATTTTAGCCTTTATAACGTAACATTCATTCATCTCATTTTATTTAATGTATTTTCTTTCAGTTTAAGTAAAAATACTGTTAATCACCATCTGTTGTGTACCTTTCTACTTTCTATATTCGGTTTTTTAAGGAAAACTTATCATCTCTCTCTCTCTCTCTCTCTCTCTCTCTCTCTCTCTCTCTCTCTCTCTCTCTCTCTCTCTCTCTCTCTCTCTCTCTCTCTCTCTCTCTCTCTCTCTCTCTCTCTCTCTCTCTCTCTCTCTCTCTCTCTCTCTCTCTCTCTCTCTCTCCTTGTATTGTGCTTCCCGGATTAAGCCTCTTTCCCTTCCTCCTTGCCGCGGCCTCAGTCCCATCTCGTCCGTGTCTCTGACCTCTGGGTTAAAGCTTCACTCCATCCCTGCCTTGGCAAGTCTCCCTCCAAGATTAAGCTTCGCCCTGTCTGTTTCTACTTTTTTCTCATTCCACCATAATTAAACTTTCTGTCCAACATACACACGCACATACATATACACACACACAAATAAATCTCTCTCTCTCTCTCTCTCTCTCTCTCTCTCTCTCTCTCTCTCTCTCTCTCTCTCTCTCTCTCTCTCTCTCTCTCTCTCTCTCTCTCTCTCTCTCTCTCTCTCTCTCTCTCTCTCTCTCTCTCTCTCTCTCTCTCTCTCTCTCTCTCTCTCTTTGCCAGGAGGTTTGTTTAATTACATACCCCTTTTAATATACAAAGCACAAAGCACTTCACCAACAGGATGCACAGCGGCAACATTAAAAAGACTTCTCTCTACAATACTAGTTCTCCACTATACGTAATAAACCACCGAATAACTTGGAATACTTTGGACTTTTATCTCGCATCTGCAGAAAAAAAACCCTGGAATGTACCCCAGAGAAAAAAAAATAAGATAGGAGAGAGAGAGAGAGAGAGAGAGAGAGAGAGAGAGAGAGAGAGAGAGAGAGAGAGAGAGAGAGAGAGGAAGGAAAAAATTAAGCCACGTCCTTTGTCTTTATTTCCTTGTCCTTATTTCCTTTCCCAGTGTCTTAATGCGGGACAGATCACTGGTGCTTAGTATTCTCCTTCGACTTTTTCTTTTCTCTAATGGGAATCTTTCGGCTTTCTATTTCTCTCTAATTACTGCCTTTGGGAATGTCAGAAGAGAGAGAGAGAGAGAGAGAGAGAGAGAGAGAGAGAGAGAGAGAGAGAGAGAGAGAGAGAGAGAGAGAGAGAGAGAGAGAGAGAGAGAGAGAGAGAGAGAGAGAGAGAGAGAGAGAGAGAGAGAGAGAGAGAGAGAGAGAGAGAGAGAGAGAGAGAGAGAGAGAGAGAGAGAGAGAGAGAGAGAGAGAGAGAGAGAGAGAGAGAGAGAGAGAGAGAGAGAGAGAGAGAGAGAGAGAGAGAGAGAGAGAGAGAGAGAGAGAGAGAGAGAGAGAGAGAGAGAGAGAGAGAGAGAGAGAGAGAGAGAGAGAGAGAGAGAGAGAGAGAGAGAGAGAGAGAGAGAGAGAGAGAGAGAGAGAGAGAGAGAGAGAGAGAGAGAGAGAGAGAGAGAGAGAGAGAGTTGCCATCCATCCACTTGAAGTGATGATGGTTTTTGGAGCTTCAGTGGCTTTGTAATACATTCGGCTCAGTGAAAGCAGTGTGGTGGCGGTGGCTGTGTATGAAAAAAAGAAAAAAGTGTTGATCTCTCGCCGGATGTTGTTTAATCCTGTCTATATTGCATCGCTTACACATACCGTTGCGTATTTCACAGGGAATCTTTCCCTTTATAGAACGAGAGAGAGAGAGAGAGAGAGAGAGAGAGAGAGAGAGAGAGAGAGATCCAAGGATCATCGGTTTTCAAACACGAGTATCGATTTTTAACGAAAATTGCGAATGATAATAGCAAAAATTGAAATATTACGTGAAACTCTCTAAGATGACGGTTTGGACTAGAGTCATTAAACGGTTAAGGAGAAGTGTAGAATCTTTAAGAGCCTTTACTTATAAACTGTAAAGATGTTATACAAAAATATGTAATCTGCACATACCACCTGGACGAGTATGCACACGTAATAACTCTTGAGCGAGAATGTATCAACTGGCAGAGTGAAGCTTTGGCCACTAACCTGCAAAAGTCCGATTAGTAATACAACAATAGAAAGAAAAATATGTTTTATATTGTTACCGGGATGGAGTTCGCTGCCCTGCTTTGCTTTGCGTCACATATACGGGAGACAAGTAGGCGTGGGATTTTGTTTCAGGAAATACCGTGTTTTACTGTGTTTGGATAACGAAGTATCTGGTATTGTTTCACTGAAATATTTTACAGGATAACCTTTGCGTTCTGCGACTCGGCAAAAGTCATCAGATGTTTTTTTTTTTTTTTCAGGTGTTGCTCATCATAATAAGAATAGGTGATGTTCGCTGTTAGTGCATCCTTAGTGTATTTCTACATTAAGACTACATATCAAATATTTAAATGCTCGGTGCTAATATCGTTCGCCTGTCTAGGGCAGTGCTGTCCAAATATTTTCGCTTATTGTACCCTTTATTTATTTCTCCTACTGTTACATATCCCATATATATATATATATATATATATATATATATATATATATATATATATATATATATATATATATATATATATATATATATATATATATATATATATATATATATATATATATATATATATATATATATATATATATATATATATATATATATATATATATATATATATATATATATATATATATATATATATATATATATATATATATATATATATATATATATATATATATATATATATATATATATATATATATATATATATATATATATATATATATATATATATATATATATATATATATATATATATATATATATATATATATATATATATATATATATATATATATATATATATATATATATATATATATATATATATATATATATATATATATATATACACACATATATATATATATACACACACACACACACACACACACACACACACACATATCACACACACACACACACACACACACACACACTACTCACCAACACACACACACACACACACACACACACACACACACACACACACACACACACACACACACACACACACACACACACACACACACACACACACACACACACACGAGGTAGTAGACACCTACCGAAACGATAATTTACTCCCAGCGAGATCTAATAGCACTAGTTCAGGGGGTGCTGTGAACTTTCCATTAAAGCTAGTTGTAATCTCGCTGAACGTTTCCCTTTGTGTCTCACAACTCAAGGGGGCAGTCACAGCCTGCCCTCTACAAATAAATATGCCCCTTCACAGAAAACTACATGCACTTACCACACACACACCCTTCACTTAGAATTCAAAATTCAAAATGGCGACTCCAAATCCAGCCTCGGAGTCCCCTTCTGGGAGGGACCAGAAATGTCCCCAGGTCGGACTGCTCTCTCGGTGGCGACCCAAAATGTCTTGACACCTCCCTCGACTTTTTCTTCATTAACTTCTGCAACATTCGATTTAATTTTCGATCTGTAGAACACCACCTCTCCTCTACTAAAACTCATCTTCTTTTCCTCACTGAAACACAGCTGTCTGAGGCAACTGACAGTAGCCCCTTCTCTGTTCCCTCCTACTTCCTCTATCGTCATTTTCGCTCCAAAGCTGGATGTTGCGTCTATGTGCGCAGCGACTTAGCTTGTTCTCGTTCTCACGCTCTCTAATCTTTTTATCTGTGCTGTCTATCTCTCCCCTAACTCCTCTGACTATAGTAAATTCTATGACTACTCAACTTCCAAAGTGGAGCACATCTGTCCCTCTACCCTTTCATAGAGATCTCCATCCTTGGAGACTTCAATGTTCACCACCAGCTTTGGTTTTCCTCTCCCTTCACTGACCATCCTGGTGAACTAACCTTCAACTTTGCTGGCCTCCATGACCTTGAGAAACTTGTGCCACATCCTACTCGTATTCCTGACCGTCTTGGAGATACACCCAACATTCTTGATCTTTTCCTTACCTCTAATCCTTCTGCTTATGCTGTTACCCTATCTTCTCCGTTGGGCTCCTCCTATCACAACCTCATTTCTGTATCTTGTCCTATTTCTCCAATCCTCCTCAGGATTCCCCAAAGCGGAGGTGCCTTTGCCAGATGAGGGGACCTGAGGAGGTATTATGCTGATTTTCCTGGAATGATTACTGCTTCTGTGTCAGAGACCCATCTCTTTGTGCTGAACGCATAACAGAGGTGATAGTGTCTGGCATGGAGGCGTACATTCCTCATTCTTTTTTCTCGTGCCAAACCTTGGTTTAAACCTGTTCTCACGGCGAGTGCTATACATGATAGAGGTTGCCCACAAAAGGTACTTGAGCCTTCCATCTCCTGAATCTCATGCACTTTATATTTCTGCTCAGAATCATGCCAAGTCTGTTCTTCAACTTGCCAAACACTCTTTCATAAATAGAAAATGTCAAAATCTTTCAAACTCAAACTCCCTCGTGACTTCTGGCATCTGGCCAAGAACATCTCCAATAATTTTACTTCTTCATCTTTCCCTCCTTTATTTCATCCTGATGGCACCACTGCCATCTCTTCTGTCTCTAAAGCTGAACTCTTCTCTCAAACCTTTGCTAACAACTCCACCTTGGATGATTCTGGGCTTGTTCCTCCCTCTCCTCCACCCTCTGACTATTTCATGCCTACAATTATAGTTTTCCATGCCCTCGCTGGCCTAAACCCTCGGAAGGCTTATGGACCTGATGGGGTCCCTCCTATTGTTCTCAAAAACTGTACTTCTGTACTTGCACCTTGCCTGGCCAAACTCTTTCAACTATGTCTATCGACTTCTACCTTTCCTTCTTGCTGGAAGTTTGCCTACATTCAGCCTGTTCCTAAAAAGAGTGACTTTTTAATCCCTTAAACTACCGTCTTATAGCTTTAATCTCTTGCTTGTCTAAAGTTTTTAAATCTATGCTCAATAGGAAGATTCTTAAACATCCGTCAAATCACAATCTTCTGTCTGATCGCCAGTATGGCTTCTGTCAAGGTCGCTCTACTGGTGATCTTCAGGTGTTTCTTGCTGAGTCTTCGTCATCCTCTTTTAGAGATTTCGGTGAAACTTTTGCAGTCTCATTAGACATATCAAAAGCTTTTGATAGAGTCTGGCACAGAGCTTTAATTCAAAAACTTTAGAAAATATTGATATAAAACTGGGAATTATTAGGAAATTTATTCTTGAACTAGACGATAGGAAAGCTAGTGGTCCTGATGAGCTACATGCCAGAGTACTTAGGGAGGGTGTAGACAATATTTCTGAAGCACTTAAGTTAATCTTTGAAAGATCACTTAGGTTTGCTGAGATACCTCAGGACTGGAAGTTAGCTAATGTTACTCCAATATTTAAAAAAGGTAGGAAGGATGATGCGAATAATTATAGACCGATCAGTTTAACTAGTATAGTATGTAAGATACTAGAGAAAATCATTAAGGGTAGTATTTGGGAGCATTTAAATGAGAATAGATTAATTAGAGATACCCAACATGGCTTTAGATCAGGGAGGTCCTGTCTTACAAATTTGCTCGATATCTTAGAATATATTACCAAGGAGTTAGATGATGGAAATAGCATAGATGTTATATATCTAGATTTTAGCAAGGCGTTTGATAAGGTACCGCATAGGAGGCTAGTGTACAAATTGAGACTACATGGGATAGGGGTAGGTTAGTTGATTGGATTAGTGAATGGCTTTCTGATAGGAAACAGAGAGTAGTATTAAATGGGGCAATGTCTGAGTGGAAGGAAGTGGTTAGTGGGTACCCCAAGGATCAGTGCTAGGACCTCTTCTTTTCTTGGTGTACATTAACGATTTAGATATAGGAATTAGTAGCAAAGTATCAAAGTTTGCAGATGATACTAAGATAGCATGTGCAGTACAGGGTGAAAAGGACAATTACAGAATACAACGAGACCTGGACAGGCTGATAGCATGGGCAGACAGGTGGCAGATGGAGTTTAATTCTAAAAGTGTCAGGTTATGCATTTAGGTAAAGACAACACAAACTTTAACTATGAGATGGAGGGATGTTGGCTAGAGGCAGTAGAGGAAGGAAAGGATTTAGGAGTAGTGATAGACAGGACTATGAAATTTTCAAAGCAATGTTTAGAAGCAAGAAATAGGGCAAATAGGATCCTGGGTTTTATAAATAGAAATGTTAGTTATAAAAGTAAGGAAGTGGTGCGTAGCTTATATAATTCCTATGTTAGGCCCCATTTAGAGTATTGCATACAGGCCTGGTCACCCCACTATAGGCAGGATATCAACATGTTAGAAGCAGTTCAGAGAAGAGCAACTAGGATGATACCAGCATTAAAGCGCCTGGAGTATAGAGATAGATTAAAGGAATTAAACATGTTTTCATTTGAGAGGAGATGTATAAGAGGGGATATGATAGAGTTATTTAAAATGTTCTCAGATACAAACTACATAGATGTGAGATCTTTCTTTACCTTAGAGGAGGGAAATAGGACTAGAAATCATGGCAGGAAGATTAGAAAGCAAGGCTGCAGGTTAGATATAAGAAAATATTTCTTTAGTCATAGGGTGGTAGACTTCTGGAATGCATTGCCAGAGACGGTTGTAAATAGCACTAGTTTGACAATGTTTAAAAACAGATTAGATAAGCACTTAAATTTATTAGATTTATAATTATGTATAGCACTGCATGATAGTTTTTATAAGAAATTTACTATAGTTAAACAAGACATGATCCCCATGTATGGGGACCACAAATTGTAGAGGATTTCGCTGCAGGACTTAGCCCTGTTAATGGGCCAAGTATTTAGAATTAGTATATAATGTATTGTGTACTTGTAAGTGTATCTTTAAGTACTGATGACGAGGTCGCTATGCGACTGATACAGGATAACCTAGATGGGCCCTGGTGGCCCTTTGTTATCCTATTATTTATGTTATGTTATGTTATGTTATGTGTGTGTGTGTGTGTGTGTGTGTGTGTGTGTGTGTGTGTGTGTGTGTGTGTGTGTGTGTGTGTGTGCGCGCGTGTGTGTGTGTGCGTGCGTGCGTTTGTGTTCCTCGTCGTTTCACGTACCCTTATGGTCTATGTTGCGAACCCGCAGGAATACGTGGACCCCAGTTTAGACAACACTGGTCTAGAGTATATGACTTGCGAGGAGTGTTTGCGTCATTACGTTTTCCGATGAACGGGCTGTGATTATAACAATTATCGATGTACGATGATTGTTCAACGATTATCGCTGCACGATAATAGTGGGTGTACCATTTTGTCTCGAGCGTCATTGTCTGTGCGATTTTCAACGAGACAACATTCACGTGACGAAAGTGTCGCAAAGAAGGTATAGTGTCGCTAGAAAATGGCCTTGAGGAAACTGACTAGAAATAAAAGGTGGTTAATTAAATATTTTCTAGCTAGAGAAATGGAATATGAAGACGTTCTTTTTTTAAATGTACGAGGGAAAGGGCTAAGAAATATTTGATGTTTGAATTGAGGAATAAAGAGGGAATGTTTTAGAATCTGATTCCAAACGTTGTTTCTTTGTCAACAGGTGGTCTCTTACCTCGGTAAGTGTTTTTCATTTTTAGTATTAGAACATTTTTGTACGCATTAAAAGTATATTTGGATTAATTGAAAGTAAGTGTGTGAAGAGAATGGTAGTTCATTAACGCACATAAACGACAGACAAAAGACAGTGAATTCTCGGAATGTTATTACTACAATATGCGACTCGTTATTTTGTTTCCTTTTCAGAATTGTACATCCTGTTTGCACTGTCACACTGATTGCTTAAATCAAGATCTTTAACAATTTAATCTCACATTGATATCCAGTTGCCTTTGTCACCAGAAATTCCTGCATCCTCCTCGCGGTTCTTTTCATAGTCCATCAGGCTTCATATCCAGGCATCCGCAACAAAAATAACACGACGTCTGCAAACATTTAAACTAAAATATGTCACAAGCTTTCACTCGCTGCCACTCCCCACAATGCTCTTCGCCATTTTCTTCTTCCTCGTATAGCTTTCCCAATCCGCACAATGAGCATCAGTGATGAAACAAAAGTCTTCCCGTCTATCATTGTTTGAAAACATTCACACGTGTGTCAGTCATTCATCACACATGCACTAAAACATTTCCACTGTATCGCGTGGCTCTCTGATTTCATCACTACTATCGACACCAAATGTTCCTAGTGCGTATAATCCTTCCCTTGCTTCCCAAAACTGATTTTGGGTGTTTTTTTTTTTCGTATCCATGAATTACTAGTCTTTCCCTCGGAGTGTTCCCTTTACCGCTTTTTGGCGCAGCATGATGCTAAATTAATAAAATTTACCTTTTTTTTCAATTTTTCACGACACTTGTATTTAGTAAGACTATTTTGTTGTCGGTATTTTCTTCGCTATGGTTGGGTTTTATCCATTCCTTTGTATTTTGTCAATGGTTCAGATTTTTCAACCTATCGATGATAACTGCAATAATGTGGCAGGAAGTGGAAACTAAAATTCTATATCGTAAGCATCATGTTTCCCTCTATAGCACATGGATGGAATAAAACTACATGGAGAGATGTGGTATTTAAATTAATCAAGAGATCTGGAATAGATGAAAATACCTGGAATGGACCAATATGGACAGTCTTGCAAGGTTACTAAATGCACACACCTTAAATAGCGTTAGAAAGATGGATTACATAGATCCAGATAGAGACGGGCGAAGAGATGTGCTGGAATAACATGGGCTAAATGGACAACCGACAGATACAAGTACAGGACGTTAAGGGAGACACTGTTGTCCTTCATTACAGTCATAGAAGCTAGTGAAGGTGATAATGAAAAAGCGAAGGCTTCCTCAGTCTCCATGAAGCCCATTATAACACAACATGGTTCACACAGGCGTTAACAACAAATACCCGGGGGGAGAAAAAGGGATTTGAAGAGAAAAACATATGACAAAGTGTTTCAGAGAGAGACAAGAGAGAAAGAAGGAAGAAAATTAGATATAAGATAAAGACTGCTATAGGGAAGAAAAATGACATAGATATTAAGTGAAAGGAATAAAGAGGCGCTAGTCAATAATAAGAGAGAGAGAGAGAGAGAGAGAGAGAGAGAGAGAGAGAGAGAGAGAGAGAGAGAGAGAGAGAGAGAGAGAGAGAGAGAGAGAGAGATAAAGGAGGGAAGGATAGAGAAGGAGGGGACGACTAGAAAGATGGATGGCAGAGCAGAGAAAGAAGGAAAGGAGTTCATATTATAGCGAATAATTAACGGAGATTTATGAGGAGGGAGAGGAAATTCGAGCATTGAAGTATGCTTGAGTAATTCTGGCAGATTCTGGAAACAACAGTAGTAGTGGTAGTAGTAGTAGTAGTAGTAGTAGTAGTAGTAGTAGTAGTAGTAGTTGTAGTAGTAGTAGAGTAGTAGTAGTAGCAGTAGTACTAACAGACGAAGAAGAAGAAATGGTAATGTTAGGCGCAGCTGTATTTGTTATATTTGTAGTAATTGTAGTGCAAATTATTTTATATCGAGAAGGACAAAATACTCAGTAACTTTCAGTATCAATCCTTAAAACTTTATTTCCATTACCTTCATTGGTCATTCAGATGAGGGACAGCGGCCTCTGCCGCTTTAGAGTACTGTAACTCCCTGATGCGGCTATCAATATCATTCCTCACATGCCAATAGTGTTTCTAAAATTTTCGTATTTTCTATAACCGTGAATAGACTGACCAAAATTTTTTTATATTTTTGTTCGCTCCCTAAAAGTCACATCCTTTCAAAATCATTCAGGGAGCTTGTGTCTTGGTTGTTCTTGAGTCTTTTTACTGCCAAGAGAATCGTTATTACGTCTTTCCTTCTTGAAGGCTAATGCAGCACTGGATTGAAAGACTCAAATAGTAATACGATTGTTTTTCTTGCCGGTTTGGAAATTAGGAATGGTAAAAATTGTGTTGACTGAGGATAAAGAGAAAAATGAACGCAAGAACACAGCAAACCAAGGATTGTAAGGAAGTGTATGACAAATTCATCTATACAAGGCAGCTCCTGACATGAGATGAAATTAAAATACTGAGAATGACTGAGACGGCTGAAAGATGAGTGGAAATTGAGAGAGATCTTTTCTTGCAATAAAATTGAAGTTGTTAATGGTGATGGTGTTGATATGATTTGGATAATGATGCATGGAGGTTATGGTGGTGGTGGTGTATTTCACGGAGCAAGACACACCAGTAGTCCGTAAGTTATATAGGACAATCGTAACTGTTCATTTCATGCTGAGGAACTAGAAAGGCTTCCGGGAAATGCTGTAAAGTTAACTAGTGGTGGGAGTGTCTGAAGGAGCCTCTCAACCACTACAGTGTATAAGTGTTCTCAGCGACATCACCCAGTTCATCCCGTCAACCTTCCCTT
This sequence comes from Portunus trituberculatus, assembly GCF_017591435.1. Taxonomy (NCBI): domain Eukaryota; kingdom Metazoa; phylum Arthropoda; class Malacostraca; order Decapoda; family Portunidae; genus Portunus; species Portunus trituberculatus. The sequence goes on from NC_059301.1 coordinate 28,238,839, forward strand.
TTGACACTCCTCTCATTCCAAGCAACAGACTTCTTACTTGAAAAATGTGTTGTCTCTACCCTTTGAGCCTCGCTGTCATTATGCTCTCCGTCGCTTCCTCTCATAACACTTTGCTGCGCACGCCACTTTTATTATCACACTCCTTTTTCGAGAAATCCCGATGCAATACTGAGTCAGGATTTTCTACGTCAGTTTTTCAAGTCCTTGCTTTGAAAATAATAGATCAATAACTGTTCTCTTTACTCCTTATTGTGAATCTCAAAGGTGTAGAGTAAGGTAAGAGTCAGGGAGTTACTGTGCTTGGTGTTCAATATTGCCGTTTATGGAGTATAATATTATCGTGGTCATACTTTTACTCCACACCTGAGTATCGTGTGACGTAAATCTTATCGATGTCATTTCTAAGCAGTATTCCAAAACGGGCCACTTCCATTAGCAATACTAGTTTAAGACAAAGCTTTGAGTCACTGCAAAATGACATGACGTTACCATATCCTACTCACATACGTATACAGCTGTTACAAAAAACAATCTGTAATTTATCAGGTATTGCTCAAGGCACGGCGCAGCTTTTGTCATTTTATAACAAAAACACGTATGAAGTCTAGGTATGGAGTTCTTGGTGTTCAGCGTGGCCGTGATGAGCGCGTAGGTGTGGCGTGTGTGCACATGTCTTTGTCTTCCCGCCTCGCACCATTAAGAAGGAACATTAGTAAAGAACATAGAAGAGAGCACGCTCCTAGTTTTCTGCTCTTTCGCTTAGTCCTATACATGAATCTCTCTCTCTCTCTCTCTCTCTCTCTCTCTCTCTCTCTCTCTCTCTCTCTCTCTCTCTCTCTCGCTTGTGCAACATTTTTCATCCCACCTTCTTTGTCCTCGCATCTTTCTACATTACCTCTTTCCTCGTCCTTCGCCTCATTATTCAATATTTATACGTCATTCTTTCCCCGTTTCCTCCACCGTCCGTCTCCTTCTCCACCATGTTCCTTTTGCTCCTGTCCTTCCTCCCCTGTATCGCCGCCGCCTTGTCCTCTTTATCAGACTTCTCATCTTCATTGTCCTCTTCCGCCCCTCTTCTTCATGACAGTTTCACTCGCGTGTTCGTACAGGAAAGCAGGGAGATATATTGTTTTATGATGCCTTCCTCCTCCTCCTCCTCCTCCTCCTCCTCCTCCTCCTCCTCCTCCTCCTCCTCCTCCTCCTCCTCCTTTCCCTCCTTCTCTTCGTCTTCCTCGTCCTTCTTCTTCTTCTTCTTCTTCTTCTTCTTCTTCTTCTCCTCCTCCTCCTCCTCCTCCTCCTCCTCCTCCTCCTCCTCCTCCTCCTCCTCCTCCTCCTTTCCTCCTTCTCTTCGTCTTCCTCGTCCTTCTTCTTCTTCTTCTCCTCCTCCTCCTCCTCCTCCTCCTCCTCCTCCTCCTCCTCCTCCTCCTCCTCCTCCTCCTCCTCCTCTTCTTTCTCTGTTTTATTGCTTTCTTCAAATATCGTCTTAATACAATAAAGATCTTCAATAGTTACCGTGCAACAATATAATTCACTGATTTATTATTATTTTTTTTATATATATATATATATATATATATAAAAGTTTTGTGGTTTTGAAAGTGGCGTGGCTCTTCACATGTATGGAGAAAAATCAAATTGAGGTGAAATAAGATAAATAGTTAAATTAAAAGTACGAATTGCCAAGTGTTTGGGCAAAAAAAAAAAGGAATACAGTCTTTATTTCTTAATCTTCATGAAATACAAATTCGATAAGAAAAAAAATCATACGAATTACTGACACGAAAAAGATGGAATGGAAGAACACGTAAAATTATTCAAGTTCTCAAATTTAGGCTAGGTACGATTATGCCGGATAATGAAAATTAAAATAGACAATTCTTTAAAATGAGAAGTTAGGTTAATTACTGACAA
>NC_059301.1:28245749-28280749 GCF_017591435.1 Portunus trituberculatus
AGGAGACAGTGCTGTATATATATGAAATCACTTAGTCATTCTCTCTCTCTCTCTCTCTCTCTCTCTCTCTCTCTCTCTCTCTCTCTCTCTCTCTCTCTCTCTCTCTCTCTCTCTCTCTCTCTCTCTCTCTCTCCTCTGCACCCCACACCTCCCGTCCGCCCTCCTGCCTGTAGTGTGCACCGCCACCTTGCTTATACTCGTAGTCCGCTAAGGCTTACCTGGGGGAGGAGCTCTAATTACGAACTCAACACAAGGACAGCATAATGAACCAGGGAGCAGCTGAAGTGGAATCCGAGCGTGCAAACAGGCTTCCATGCAGTTATAATTGGATGTAAATTATTGGAGACTTGGGACAGTGGCGGCTCATCCAGCTCCTCCCGAACGTGTGTGGTGCCACGCTGCTCAGAGAGCGTGCGTGCGTACTTACGTACTTACATGCTTGCTTTCTTGCTTGCTTGTTTGTTTGTTTCGTGTTAAACGAGAAAGACATCTATTCTTCTCCGGTGGAAAATTTGTTATTTTCTTATAACTTTAATTGCCTAAAGATTTCTTATGGGTGAAAAATAATCAGTGATAAAATGTTATTTTTTATTGCTCAATTTATTCCGTGCAATTTTGTCAAGTAGGAAGTGATACGACCAGAGAATCTTTGCAGGACCAAGGGTCATTTAAACAACTCCTTCTTTTCTGGTTTTTCAATTTTGTGTTTAGTTTTCATCTTTGTTATCTATCTGCTAGATGATAAAGCGAACGCAGGAATAAAGGTGATTCGCGGTAAAACTTGAAAGGACTTCGTTGATCGCGGACAAATTTATCGCCCTCCAGTGTTTGGTAATCGGACTGTTAAATGCAACGTCGTAAATCTTTGCTGTTGTTGAGGCGAAGCAAATGGGGCGTGATAGCCTCGCGCGTTTGATTTGTCGTCTTCGTGTTCCTATTAGTTGTTTTTTTTAAGCGCGGCGTGATGGATGCAACCATTCTTCATAGAACTGACAACTAAGCGAGATTTACGCTGCACGCCGATAGAATACTGAGAATCAAGGACAGTCTTGTTTTTATGTACGAATTATTATCAAGCAAGCAGTTAATTATCATTATCATGCCTTATGAGAATAAATGCGGTGAGGTCAGATGGGCATCCCGCGTAGACTAGGGTTTATCTCTCTATATAGCTACAAATGCCATTTTTTCTAATGGGGAAATTAGATGGAAGAAAACATCTTGAATTATCCTTAAATGCTACGTACAAACTTGCTAACTAACATCAAGGATAATGTAGTAATATTTTCACGAGGAAAGTTTCAAGAAGGAAGGTTTGCTCTTCGTTTTTTTTTTTTTTTTTTTTTCTCTTATTTTCAGTAAACTTATCTTCTTTCTGGTTTTTTTTGTTGACGTTTCAAAGATATCACAAGCAGCCTCATTAAGGATAACATAATCTGTTGTTTGTTACTCCTTTCTGTTCCTTTATGCAGTTGAGCCCCATTGGTCAGATGCACACCGGATTATCTTGAAACTCCTGGCGTAGCGAATAACAATTATTCAGCTCATCCTCCTGAGTCAAGCGTGTATAATTTGTGTGTCAACAGTGTTTAGCGGAGGTATGGCGCGATAAAATGTTTTAGTGTTTTTTTTTTTCCTTTTTCTACATTCTTTCCATATGCTACATGCGCAAGTCTTTGTTTTTCTTTTCCTTTTGTTTCAATTGGATTTTTCTCTTTTTTGTGTGTGAATTATCCATCTGTGCTCCATCTTTTGTTGTTGTACCCTCGCCACTCCTTGTGTCATCTTTGTCTGCCGTGTCTCTCGCTATACTGACTCATTTCCTAACCTACCCTCTTTCCTGTCTTTCCTTCCCTGTCATCAAAGCCTTTCTTCTCCTCTCTGCCCCTTTAGCACCTACTTGAGATATTATTCCCCTCTCTCCCTCTTCCTTGTTTCACTTCTGTTCTTACCAAACCTTTCATCTTCGCCGCGGATCCTGCCTCTTTTCCTCCTCCTCATATTCCATCAGCTGTCTGCAGAATAAAGATAACTGATCATTTCTTATTCATTATATATATATATATATATATATATATATATATATATATATATATATATATATATATATATATATATATATATATATATATATATATATATATATATATATATATATATATATATATATATATATATATATATATATATATATATATATATATATATACAGGGTCTTGGTAAGGGGCCAAGAGACGTGGAATAAATTAAACTTAATTCCCTCCATCTTGAAGAAGAAAAGTATAAGAAGATAATCCATTGATAATCACTTTTTTAAACTTTGAAGATACCCATAGATTTCTTTTAAAAGGTTACGGGTTTTATGGGAAGGGAAAAATGAAACAAAAAATGTTTTCTTTGAAAGTTTCCGAACTAAATACGAAATCGCGCTTCAAAGAGTCTTATCGATGGGTTTAGTGTTGGATTCCCACTAAACTCTCCAATCGAACCTCGGTAAAGTGTAGCCTGCTGAATGACTATGGTGCTGGAAGATACTCAACGATATGTCTTTCTCTGGCGTCTTGCTGTCTGTAGCGTCCTTTCAGCTATTTAATCCATTCCCGTATTGCCCTCTATTGCGACATCAAAGACAGCGCCTCACCATAGCTAAATTGATCTCCTGAAGGAACTGGTTGGTATGTTCAGTTACACATGTAATCTGGATTGCGGTGATGGATGAGGAAGGGAGGGTTGAAAATTATATTGAGCCATAGTTTCTGAGAAGAGACAATCAGAGAGACGGAGTCAGATCAATACAATTTAGAGGGATGGATAAAAATAAACAGACACAGGCAGAGAGAGAGAGAGAGAGAGAGAGAGAGAGAGAGAGAGAGAGAGAGAGAGAGAGAGAGAGAGAGAGAGAGAGAGAGAGAGAGAGAGAGAGAGAGAGAGAGAGAGAGAGAGATGCAACTAGACAGGGAAGGATAAACAGAATCAAAGGAAAGCCGACAAACACAGAGAGACAGGCAGACAGAGGGCAACGAGAGACACGCCGCCAGGTTACATCAAAATCAAGCAAGATGCCACAAAAACACCGCAGCCGGTAACAAGATAAGCTGATTTTAGTCCAGTAACCACATCACATATTTATGGCGCGTGTCAGAGAGAAAACAGAAAACTGGAGAGTTACCTACCCTCGCACCTCAGCCGAAAAGAGAAAAAAATAGAGGCGACTGTTTTTTATTTGGATTAAGACGAAAATTTATTGGGTTAGTTTTATTGAGCAGAATAACTGCAGATATATAGAAAACGATTTTTGTTTCGGATAAGGAGGTTTTCACGGATTCAAATAAAAAGAAAAGAAAGAAGAGTTTTGTCTTAGGATATTAATTTTGTGATCGTAGAAAACAATTAACAAAATGTCTACCTATGCTTCATGTGAATTTCAGTCCTTGCCATTTCAACCTCCTTCAAGCATGCTTTAATAACACTACATTTTCAGAACTTCGTGTTTCAACTTGCCTATTACAGTTCACAGTAGGAGATCCCAGTAATAAGTTTCATATAACGAAATGCATGGAATTAATGAAAACCCATAGAAGACCCATTTATTGCATTGACGCTTTAACATTTTGACACACTTCGTTTCACTGCATGCAGATAGTGGCGCCGAGTGCTTTGTGTCACTGCTCTCAGCTTAATAGCTAGTGATTGTCGCTTCTTCCGCAGCATGATATGTAATTCACCATTTTTCACTAATGCCACGGCTCACACTTCAGAATCGTATGTCAATCGCACTTCAGATTAACTTTTAACATTTAGTCAACCATGAAGCAAGTTGACTGTGTTATATTAGAGTATAAGGACACAGCCTTATATGAAATGAGTGGTGTCAAATCTTGGCCGGAATAGTGAGTGGCTACTGAGAATGAGATGGAGGATATGGCGAGGGTAAGGTGGAAGATATGCGTTGTCTGTTCTGTATGACTAGCAAGGATGACTGGGCGACTGTTAAGGGTAAGGTGGAAGATATGCGTTGTATGTTCTGGATGGCTTTGTTGTAATGAAAGTCTTGAGGTGAGGCCGTTCTATAAGCTATTCTGAGATCATCCTGATCTCAGAATAGCTTATAGAACGGCACTTTTAGAATTATGATTTCTTGTTAACACGCCCCATCAACAATATCTCAATTGAATGTCCAAAAAAAAAAGAAAAAAAAGCGACAATTCCGGAATCGGTCTAAGACTCTAAGTTATACCTTTCAACTATTGAAAAAGTTTCGTATCCGGTATGGGACAAAACTTCATTTTTTTTCTCCCGTCATACTAATATGACAAACTTTTCCTTGAATTTAGTATCTAGCAATGGACAATGTTATGATTTATATCAAACCAAGATACTAGACTACAAGACGAACACTTTTACGTCTTCTTTGATCATTTCTATCTGCATTAGAGTTTCTTCAAATGTTATTTACACTAATTATTCATGATATATTAGAGCATAGGAAAAAGTCGGAGACTTAAGTGTGGCAGAGCTCGGATATTCCTATCATTGAAATCGGTAGTGAAACAAAACGCATATAGATTGATGAATCTGGTTGTTTAATGTATCCGAGGAGAATGTGGGGCGGGTACCGAGCGCAGTATATGGTGAGGCGAAGCAAAGCACAGTTATTTGGAGAGAGAGAGAGAGAGAGAGAGAGAGAGAGAGAGAGAGAGAGACAGACAGAGACAGAGAGAGAGAGAGAGAGAGAGAGAGAGAGAGAGAGAGAGAGAGAGAGAGAGAGAGAGAGAGAGAGAGAGAGACTTGACTTGACTTGACTTGTTTATTGGCCTCTATTTACAAAGTAGGGTAGAAACAAATATACACATTAAACATAGGGCCTAGGTCTGTTGAGCCGCAGCAGCTCTTACACAGACCTCTCAATGGATCTAAGAAATACACATGTGGCAGACACTACTGAGGCTACTCACCACCAATAACATATACGTACTATACATCATATACAATAGTTATATAAAATTTTTAACGTTGGTATAAATATAAATGGACATATAATGTCATGAAACTACATACTTATGTATGGGAAAACTTGCAGGTACTGTACTTGAGGACTTACATACACATGCCAGAAATTAGTCTATAATGCATTAGAATAGGTGTGTAACAAAAACTCTTTGTATAAATTCTTAAAGGAATACAGAGATGTGGCATTTCTTATTTGTTCTGGCAAGCTGTTCCATCATCTGGCACCTCTGGTACAAATGTTGTTTTGGGCATGACTTGTTCGGCAGAGTGGGATTCTCAGACATAATGGCCTTCTCGAGAAAATATCTGCTGTTACAAACTAGAAAGCATTGTCTACAGGAAAAACATAGAGATCTATAAACAAATATATTGGCTTGTAGAAGTAATATGTCTTGTATCTTCAGAATTTTGTGTTCGTGAAACAGTGGATTAGTGTGGTCATATTTATGTTTAAAGAAAATTGTGCGAAGTAATTTCTTCTGTGTGATAAACAGTTTGTCAATGTGTGTTTTGTAGGCTCCCCCAAAATTCCCGAGCAGTATAATAAATATTGGTGCGCTAGTGACAGATACATTTGCTTCAAAGAAACTGAGGTGAGGCAATGTCTAATTTTATACAACACACCACTTAATTTAGATAATTTAGTGCAGATATCATAAACATGAGGTTTCCATAGTAATTTACTGTCAATAATTATACCAAAAAATTTTATTTGCTCAACATGCGTTAGAGAGGTTATTAATTTTTGGTCATTAAAGGTTGGGATATCATGACACGAGTTTTGTCAACATTAAGTTTTAACTTGTTGCTATTAAGCCAGTTACAGATGTGGACCACCTCCTCGTTCATGATGTTCTGCAGCATTGTGAGGTCATTGCCTTGAATATAGAGTGTAGTGTCACCAGCATATAACAGGAAATTAAGATGTGAGCTGGAGCGGACAATATTATTAATGTAAATTAAAAACATGATTGGCCCTAACATAGATCCCTGTGGTACACCGGTGCAAAGAGACTTTTGTAGAGATTTGCAATCATTATAAACTGTAAATTGCTTTCTGTGACTTAAGTAGCTTTTAAAGAATTGCAAACATGGGCCACGGATTCCATATGTTTAATTTCTCTAGCAGAATTGGGTGAGAGAGGGTGTCAAAGGCCTTAGATAAGTCACAGAAAACGGATAAATGATAACATTTGTTGTCCATGGCACTATAAATACTATTGCAGAGTTGTTGAATAGCTAAATCTGTGGAGTAATTAGGTCGAAATCCATATTGGTACTGTGTTAATAGTAAAAATTTTGTTAGGTAATCCATCAATCTTTCTACAACAATTTTCTCAAAAATTTTGCTTAGAGAAGGTAGGATAGAAATGGGTCTATAATTTGTACAAGATGTTGGTGTGCCCATTTTAAATATTGGAATTACCTTTGGTGTTTGCAGATATCTAGGGAAACAACCTTCTTTAAAAGATCTGTTTATGATGTATTCTTAATACGGTACTATTTCATCACTGCATTGCTTTATGACATTGATATTGATATCATCGAAACCAGGTGAAGTTGTTCTAAAATGTTGTATTATTCTTTTAATTATGTAGTAGTAGCAGAATCAGAGCATCAGCTTATACAACCTAAATTCATTTTAAATGCATTAATACGATCGTTGTCAATAATTCTTTAAGAGAAGGTAATGCGAGGGCAGTGTACATTAACAGATTTCAGAATAAATGTAGTACATATTGGAAAAAAGATCGCTGATGGAGGTGTAGATGATGTAACTTTTTTGATAATTTAGCCAATCATTGGTCCATATGTGATGGATAACAGAGGCAGATGTAGCTGTAACTCTTGTTGGCTTATTTATTGTGTTAAAAATTAATAGGAGTAAAACAAATTGCAAGATTATGAACATTGTTATCATTAGTTTTTTAGTAAATTGATATTAAAGTCACCCATAATATAGCATTTATGTTAAGTCTTGAAATAATCTGAAGAATAGTATCTAGAAAAAATAGAAAATCAGGTAGACTAGTATTAGGGGGTCTGTAAATCATTCCAATGACAAATTTAGAAGGGTGGGTTATTTAAAGAAAAATAGACTCAATGTGAGTAAGCTGAAGTGAGACATCACTGAGTCCTTGGAACTTGCTAAGATGGAATATTGCAATACCTCCACCTCGCGATGACTTGTTTTTAAAGTGAGACATGTAATTACTAATGCTATAGAGTTTACAAGTGTCATCAGTTAGGCGTGTTTCACAAAAGTCAATGGAGTCAAATTCATAATTAAGCTGGGAAGTGCATTGATCAATAAAGGGATATCTAAATGTAGTGAGACACTATTAATATTAAATGACATTACTTTTAGGGTGTTACTGCAAATGTTATGATGTTGTGAATTGTGGGTGGCAAAAGTTGCAATCGAGTGTCCAAAGAATCATCATCAGCAAGATTTACACATGACATTTCGTTAATAATATGAACAGAATAATAGTGTGTAACACAGTTTAAGAGTCTAAAAAATTCCGAATCATCGAAGCTATGAAAGGGAAGAAAAGAAGCCACTTAGAATGTAAAAGAGTAATATACGTATGAGCAAACGTTACCAGTAGAGTAGGGTATCACTGCTTCCGTGATGCCCTGAGACTGCGCTGCACTTGTCCTTTTTCCTTGGTGGCAGACTTTCCCTTGTGCTTGGAGACTATTAAGGATGTAGGAGTCTTCACTGTATGTAGCACAGAAGCACCATCAGCAGCTGAGAGAGAGAGAGAGAGAGAGAGAGAGAGAGAGAGAGAGAGAGAGAGAGAGAGAGAGAGAGAGAGAGAGAGAGAGAGAGAGAGAGAGAGAGAGAGAGAGAGAGAGAGAGAGAGAGAGAGAGAGAGAGAGAGAGAGAGAGAGAGAGAGAGAGAGAGAGAGAGAGAGAGAGAGAGAGAGAGAGAGAGAGAGAGAGAGAGAGAGAGAGAGAGAGAGAGAGAGAGAGAGAGAGAGAGAGAGAGAGAGAGAGAGAGAGAGAGAGAGAGAGAGAGAGAGAGAGAGAGAGAGAGAGAGAGAGAGAGAGAGAGAGAGAGAGAGAGAGAGAGAGAGAGAGAGAGAGAGAGAGAGAGAGAGAGAGAGAGAGAGAGACACACATACACCTAAAGCTTACGACCTCCCCCTCTTTATTTTCTCTCCCTGGAGGGCGTTGCCAGGACGTGGTCAACTCGCCTTGAAGATAAACATTCTTTTTACGCCAAGAAATAGAGAGAAATATAAAGTACCAAAATGAAATTGTTGCTCGACATTTCTTTTCTTTTTTGACGTTATTAAGAATTGTGTTTCAGCTTCGAAGACTGTGTTCTCTTTTCCTTTGTGTTAAAAACCTTTCTTAAATAGCGGCAGAGAAAACTTAAAATTTTGTTTTCTTAGAAACTTCACAATAGAAACATTACGTCTACAGCAGCCATCACTGGAGAGTACTCAGTCCTTGTTTTTCTTCACATTTCTTAGCGTCATAAGCTGGACTAATGGAATAAAAGTCAGGTCTTGTACATCAAGCATTTCAGCCTCTTGATATGTAGTAGCTCTAGAGGAGGTTAATAAGTTTCCTGTTGTGTTTCCATGAATCTAGGTAATGTTTATTTATCACTGTGCATCATCTATAGGAAAAATGCTCATTAAGATCCGATAATTTCTGTGGGCTTTCAAAATAGTCATTACGAGAGCATAAAATTTTTGAGAGCAAGGGTCCTGGAGTATGAATATAAAGCTATATATTTTTTTTTATTTGTCCATATCACAATTATCGCAAGGTTTACTTATTTGTTATTCTATAGTAACTGTGATATGTACTGCCCATATCTGTAGATAACCTCAGCCATGAACAGAAGTGCCATGTAGGAGTGCCTATTGAGGAAGACCTGCTCTGGAAAACTGAGAATATATAGCACTCATATTTCACTTTGAATTTCCCTTCTAACTATTCTTTCCATTTGTTTTCATTTTTGTCCATCATACTTTTTTATCACCCATCCATGACGCATAGAGCTTTAAGAATTAGGCCTCTCGTACGTAGAAACAGAGAGGTATCGTTTGTCCAGGCAGTCAGTTGGCTTCCTGATGAACCTGGCACGTGAGATCCAATCCATTAAGAAGCGATTTATCCAGGAAGCTGCATCATCCCTGAAGACCTTGAGCCGGACACTGATTGGAATGAAATAGTGAGGACGCCACTCGACCGTCCCCACGCAGGGACCAGCAGGCGGCCGTGGCGGAAGGAGGAGGGGTGAGAGGTGAGAAGGGGGTTGCTATTTCCCTTGAATTCTCTCACACCTCAGGACTTAGTAATGGCAAACAGACTGTTTTCTCTTCCTCTCCTCCATGGTTTTCTCCTCTTCATCTTCAGCTTCAGCTTGTCTTTGACTTCCGTTTTTATTCCCTAACCGTTCTCCTCGTCATCATCTTCCTGCTTTTCCTGGAGCTACATATAACGCACTTCGTTCTCCAAATCTTCCGCTTCTATTCGTTCTTCCCCTCTTTCTGCTGAAGAGTATATCACAGTCCGTTTGTCCTTCCAAAGTCTGCTCTCATATCTTTGTACCTGTTGGCTCAGTAATTAACTTGTATTGGTTACTTTACGTTTTCATACCTTTGGCTGATCGTTATCATTATATTCTCTCTCTCTCTCTCTCTCTCTCTCTCTCTCTCTCTCTCTCTCTCTGCAGTTGTAAGGTATATGAAATGCACGCCCCCAACTTAATCTTGCTTTAAAGTTATTACCTTGTCCAGGCGCCCACTTACTCAAAAAATGCCAGAGTCAGAGGAGCAAGGGAGCATATGCACGGAAACTGTATATTCCACTGAGCTTTGCTTTCATGTTTGTTTGTTTTTTCTCTCATACTGTATAAATCTTGCGTCGGCGAGAGTGTTAAGATGATTTTATCAAGATTTCATTCCAGTGCTTTCTTTATTCGAAATTGTTTGCACGTATTTGAGTTACTAAAAGTTAGAGGTTTGAGTGATGGAAGTTTGGTCGGGTATGAGGATATATATATATATATATATATATATATATATATATATATATATATATATATATATATATATATATATATATATATATATATATATATATATATATATATATATATATATATATATATATATATATATATATATACTGGGAAAAAAATATATATATATATATATATATATATATATATATATATATATATATATATATATATATATATATATATATATATATATATATATATATATATATATATATATATATATATATATATATATTTTACCCCCAGTTATTTAGGTGGTAGACTAGTCACTTGTATATTTTTTTTATATAAGCACTCGCATTTTTCACCACTGTTTAAATAATTTGAAGTAACTTTTTACAGTAACTATTTCACCATTTGGCTCCACTCCTTACAAGCACTTTCATGCGTTACTGTTTGGTCAATACTACGGCCGTGCCCCACATCACTATCATGTCAGCTTTCGTACAGTGACTCCTTGAAGAAGAAAAAGCCTTTCATTCCCATCTCTCCACCATCTTAATCGCTTCAAAACACTACAGCAATATCCTTTCTACAGGCGCGTCCTTTATAAAGATCACATAATCTTTAATACAAAGTTCACTTCATCTGAACACTCATTTTGTATCCAGTAATCATATCACACATATTTGTAACATTTTGGAAACCACATTTGAGAGATTCCCAATACATTTTTACTCTTTGGAATTGTCCATGTTACGTGAAAGGAAAATCAGTTCGTGCTCTACATATACTCAATTTTACAATAGGGTGAGTACTTGCAGCCAAGGGTTTCCCTCGACACCTTACCCCTTCGGCAACTTACCCCGCGCACCCAACCGGCACTCCCCATCCTTCTTTCCTTCTGCGTTTCTTCTCGTAACTTCCACACTCCGCCATTTCTTCACACTCGCGTCGCTTCGTCACTTTTGAGGAAACGTGGATTTAAGGTAAACATAGAAATTCCAGGAAAAGAATAATAATTTATATGCATACAACTTTTTCTATTTTTGCATAATTTTTAGCTTAATCTCCAGTAAGCTCACTTCTTTCGGAACTTTGCTTTAAGCCCAGAAGATTTCTGCGTGTGAATGAGGCAGATATAAAAACTTTATGAAATTTTATGAAAAGAGGAAGAAAGTGAAAGAGGAGGAAGATCCGGCACTCGAGCGAGAGAGAGAGAGAGAGAGAGAGAGAGAGAGAGAGAGAGAGAGAGAGAGAGAGAGAGAGAGAGAGAGAGAGAGAGAGAGAGAGAGAGAGAGAGAGAGAGAGAGAGAGAGAGAGAGAGAGAGAGGGGGGATATTTCTATTATAAAAATATGTACAGAGGGAGGGAGGGGGGAATATTTCTATTATAAGAATATGTACAGAGGGAGAGGGAGGGAGGAGGGGGAATATTTTTTATTATAAGTATATGTACAAGACAATCCCCTTCTATTCTATGATCATTACTTTTCATTGATGTATAAACCAAAGAACATGATAATTTCTAATCTTCGTACTTTAACACCAGTTGCTAGGATTTCGGATCATGTTTTTTTTTTTTTTTTTTCTATATATATTTTTTTTTATATATGAAATCGCTTTCTTTTTTTCATCTACCTCTGAAGAATGTTTCGCTTACTGTGGATATATTTTATTGTGATTTACTTCCGAATTCATTTCACCTCATGAGCTTCCAACTGACTATGTTTTAAGGTGGAAGGGATATTATAATAGTACCCAAATGGAGTTAAACAGGCGTACTGAAATGAAAGTAACAATGGTACTAGTAGTTTTGGCTTGCAGAAATGTTGTCAGATAATTATATATTCATTTTGTGTTGTCTTTCTATGTTCCTTGGAACAGACAGAGAAACAGCAAGACAACAGACGAATTAAGATATACGTAGATACGACACACACACACACACACACACACACACACACACACACACACACACACAGAGAGAGAGAGAGAGAGAGAGAGAGAGAGAGAGAGAGAGAGAGAGAGAGAGAGAGAGAGAGAGAGAGAGAGAGAGAGAGAGAGAGAGAGAGAGAGAGAGACGTAAACAAAAACATCATATTGAAAAGGGACAAATGAACAAACAAAAAAAGTGACGAACAAATGGAGAAGGGAAGGAAAACGTGATAAATAAAATGAAGGAATGGATGGTATAAAAAAGGAAATGGAGGACGAAAGGTGGAGCAAAGGAAGGAGCAAAGCGGGCTCGTTTTAGTGTGTGTGTGTGTGTGTGTGTGTGTGTGTGTGTGTGTGTGTGTGTGTGTGTGTGTGTGTGTGTGTGTGTGTGTGTGTGTGTGTGTGTGTGTGTGTGTGTGTGTGTGTGTGTGTGTGTGTGTGTGTGTGTGTGCCGTGAAGGGCGGGGCAGATTTATGTATGCAAATGTGTCGCGAGGAGCCCTGTCAATGCCGGGGAACATTCCTGCATCGCCACCTACGTACTTGCTCCCGCTTTTCCCTGCTTTGCCTGCCTCCCTTCCCTCTTCCCTCCCACACATCTTTCCTCCCTTCCCCAGCCTCACGAATTTTCCTTCCCCCCTCTGTTCACCCTCTTCCTTCTCACGCATCCTTCCTTCCTTCCTTCAACCTCACGTACTTGTTTTCTTCCCTCCTTCTTCTTTCCTCTTTTCCCCAAACTCATATATTTGTTTCTTCCCGTCTTGTTTTGCCTTTCTTTCCCTCTTCCTTCATTCTTTCCTTTTAAACATCTTACATTTCTTCGTTTCCTCGACTTCATGTACTCGTCTTCCACGTTCCTCATCTCCCTTCTTTCTTTCTTCTCTCTTCCATCCCACAGTTTTCTTTCTTTCCTTCCTTATCCCAATGCACGTATTCTGTCTCGCTTTCCCACAGTCCCATCCGTCACCTTAAAACACCGAGTACTTCCATATCTTGCATAACTCGCTCCTTTTTTTTCGTAGTTACGGCTGTTCTCGTTCTGGTATATATATATTTTTAATCCTTTCTGTCCTATTTCTAAGTGTTCTTATTCTTCTATGCTCCTCCTCCTCCTCCTCCTCCCTATAAACCTGTTCCGCTTATATAACTTCTTAGATTGTCGGTTGCTGAGGTCTTCTAGATTCTGTGCCTAATTCCAAAACCTACTTTTCAAAACACTGTGTCAAGAAAGTTTTGTACATTTGGTCTCCTATTATACCTCATTCCTGTTTCTATAGAGCATCAGTAAATTACAGAGCCTCCTTTTTTTTTTTTTTTGTCTCTTTCCCATCTGCATATAGTAACCGCAGTACAATCCATCCTCTTCCTGTAGTGTTCTTTGCCTGTTATTCATTTTCTGCAAACCGTGTCATTATTCAAACCCGCCAGTCACCCCTACATACTTCCGTTACTTTCAAAGCTTTCCCTGTGCCTATTCTTCCTTCCCTGTCACTTACTATCCTCGGTCCGCTGCCCATCTTGGCCTTATTGGTTATGGTGATGCACATGAGTAGGAGCCGAGAGTGTTTCCGGGATCCAGCGGTGAGCAAGTTATGTACTGAAGACGTGGATGTAGAGATGGAGGGTGGACAGGAAAGTAGGAAAAAAATGTTATACTGTACATGTAAGAAAATAAGATAGAATTTGAAAGTGGCGACGCGCTACTATAGTAAATGTAAACGTGAAAGTACAAGATAGAGAAGGGGTAGAAAAGAAAGTTAGTCGAATTAGAGAGAAAAAAAGTAGTAATCTAATAGTTTTGTGAAATAAGCGTAGACAAATAGAATATTAATATGGAAAGATGGAGAGATTATTGATATTAAGGGAAAATAAAGGGAAGTGAGAGAGGAAATGGATGATTAGAATTGAAAATAAGTAGAAAAACAAAAGGATGTGGTAAAGGAAGTAAGATGAGAAAAGAAATATTATATAAATAGTTAAAATACTAATAATCGTAATTGTAATATATGAACTCTGAAGTAGAAATTATTATATTCCGAGATTAATATGGAAACGGAAAAAAATATATCTATTGTTACTAAAATTGGGAAAGAAATCACTGGCCATCGCTTTAGTCACTTTTCTAGCTGGGAATGGTTGCTTGACGCTACTACATGCAACACTGTGTTAGCCCCCATCCATCCCTCTTAAAAAATAAAAGTAACATAAAAAAATGAAACCAGTCTTCTCAGCGAGAGTGACGGGCTCTGTGCTGTGTAGTCACCTACTTAATATCAAGTTATGTTTTTGGCGGAACGGGCTGACAGGTACTGGAGGCTCCGGGAGCAATGATGGCATCTGTGGAGCCGACGGAGACAGGACTATAAAAAGCCACGTCTTGTTACTGATACGAATAGTAGACAGCGGCGGCTGTTGAAGAGGTGGTGGGATGGAAAGATGAGGGTCAGGAGGAGGAAGAGAAGAGCAGTGGGATGTACGAGGGGCATAGGTAGCAGACGACGACGACGACGAAAGAAGACAAAGCTGACGATGCAGGGTGAGAGAGTGTAACAAAGTAGGCATGTAAGAAAGAGGTGTATGATAACGAGGAGGAAAGCAGATGGAGAATGAGCAGGTTGTTGAAGCAGTTCCCTGATGGGTGCTCAGCGGGGAAGTAATAAATTCAGGACCATCCTCAACCCGCGGCTGAGTTCTTTGCTAACACTTCTTAGGTAATCACTGGAATAAAATCTGGAAAAAAAAGTGAATGAGATTTTCCCGTTTTCTCTCTCTCTGGTAAATGTTGTAGTTCATTCAGCAGGTTTTGTTGTAATTGCATTTGGGAGCAGTGGTGTATTTCGTAAACACGGGAAAAATGTTGCGTTAAAAGCCTGGATTTCCTCAAACGTAAAAATGAACAAAATTAATTTGTTTCGCAATGTAATCGTGCATTAGTGTTTTGAAAAAAAAATAGAAGCTACATATTATAATCAAAACAATGCTCACGTAAAGCTCGAATAGCCATCAACCTTTGTAAAATAAAGTCGTTTGTTACACAATTACCGACTATTGTTTAATGCCACGCCATTCTGACCAGCCGCCTCTCGGAGCGCGGTATTTGTTGAATGTTCACCGCCGCCCATACTGATGTAGCATGTTGTACAAATGTGTACCTTGTTTCTGTATGTATATATTAGTGTGAGGGGTTTATCCAGGGCCGTGTGTGTGTGTGTGTGTGTGTGTGTGTGTGTGTGTGTGTGTGTGTGTGTGTGTGTGTGTGTGTGTGTGTAATTCACAACGGTCGTCTGCTGGTCACCCAGCCAGCCTTCCCCATTACGGAGCGAGCTAAGAGGTCATAGAGCGATCTTCGGGTAGGACTGAGACCACACCACACTCCACACACCGGGAAAGCGAGGCCACAACCCCTCGAGTTACATCCCGTACCTATTTGCTGTTAGGTGAACAAGGGCTTCACATTAAGAGGCTTGCCCATTTGCCTCGCCGCGCCCAGGACTCGAACCTGGGCCTTTTCAATTGTGAGCCTAGCCAGCTAACCACTATTCTACGCATCCTTTTGTATTTCTATTTATTTTCAATTCCTAATTATCCGTTTCCTTTCTCGCTTCCCTTTATTTTCCCATAATATCAATCATCTCTCCATCTTTCCATCTTAATATTCTACTTTGTCTACGTTTATTTCACAAAATTACTAGACTGTGTGTGTGTGTGTGTGTGTGTGTGTGTGTGTGTGTGTGTGTGTGTGTGTGTGTGTGTGTGTGTGTTTCTAAACATCTATAGTGTTAAAAACTGTTTAATATCTTTAATAAAAAATGAACTCAACAAACCTCTGACATGGGCGTAATAGTGAGGAAGACTTTTATTCTTTTTTTTATGTCAGTCGTCTGTTCTGCTGCTACCTAAGGAGGAGACGTGAGGCCTTCAGCAAAGGTCACACAATAGGTTCAGTTAGGCGCTGACACACGCAACAAAAAGTTCCAGAATAGGTTTGTTAGTCAACGGCAGATCGAGGGATCGTAGGCATCTCTTTCCTAATACAAAATTCTTTAGATGGAGGCCTGGACAAAAAGGTAAGGAATATGTTAGCTAATGATGAGTTTCCCTTTTAGATAGGATAAAGTGAGGCATCCTTCATCTTTACTGGTTATTTACATCACCTTTCCGTCACCCAGTCCATCATTCTACGTAGTCCCTCGGCTTTTGATATATCTCTCCTCCGTCAAGTAAATAGTGGTATTGGTAAAAAATTCAATCACTCAGCCAACATGATATGAAGCCTTTTAGCATTGAGTGATTGACATGTAGAGGAAAAGACTGCGTGGTAATGCTAATACAGTAATGATAATCAAATGTCTGATTATAATTCATACCTCAGAGAAACGTAGACGTTCATGTGAGAGGCAAAGGAAAATTGGAACATTTGCAGACACTGTTCACACACACACACACACACACACACACACACACACACACACACACACACACACACACACACATCCATCTATCCACCCACCCCACCTTCACACACCTCGTAATTACCGGGTCAGGTCAAAAGTTGGGCGGAGTTCTTTAGTGTAGCCCTTGTTCACCTGGCATTGATTAGGTACCTTTTGTAAGCCGAAAGCTGTGACACGATGCTAGGTAGAAGAAACAAACTCTGAATTGGAAAATACATACGTGGTGGACTGCCCATCTCAACCCTAGTCTACTACATTGTTCTGGCGCTAATTTGCAGCCACAGTATCAAATTGTAAGATACTCTCATGAGTTGTGTGTTTACTTAAGATGTACGTATGCTAGTATAAAAACAGGTTCTATCATGTGCTCGTATAAAGCTGCAAAATAAATAAACCGAGCTGTTGTTTATTACTATTTTTTTTTATTTCTTATTATTGTTATTGTTATTATTATTATTATTATTATTATTATTATTATTTTCAATATTATTGTTTTCATTATCATTATTATTTTTATTATAATTTTATTATTATTATTATTATTATTATTATTTTTATTATCATTATTATTATTATTATCATTTATTATTATTATCATTACATATTATTGTTATTATTATTATTATCATTATCATTATCATTATGTATTATTATCATTATTTATTATTATCATTATTTATTATTATTATTATTATTATTATTATTATTATTATCATTATTACTATCATCATCATCATCATTATCTTCATTACCATCAACATTATTTTTATCATTATCATTATTACACACACACACACACACACACACACACACACACACACACACACACACACAACCATTACTCTCTCTCTCTCTCTCTCTCTCTCTCTCTCTCTCTCTCTCTCTCTCTCTCTCTCTCTCTCTCTCTCTCTCTCTCTCTCTCTTACACGCAATATTTGGAGAGTGAGTGTTGCAAAGCGCAGAATATTACAAATAAATGTTTTCGTGTTCAGGGGTAGAGGCGCACAGATTCGAGGAAGGATCGCAAGGTAGTAAAGCGGAGATTCCGAGGCGGTCCGGAGAGTGTGGCGCGGAATTGTGAGACTCCAATGTGGGAAGACAGCGTTGCAAATTGTTAGAGTTGTTCCATTGTGGGGGATGGGCAGAGACGCGCTATGGATGGGACAGGACAGCGATGGCAGCAGCAACATTGTGGGACAGATGAGATATTGATGTTGTCTTTTGAATTATCTACATGGAGGGAGTGACTAGTTGAAGAGGGATGAATGAAAAATAGAGGTGAGTGAAAATAAATAAAGAAAACAAAACATTTACGTAGGAGTTTGTAATTTAGGTTGGTGGATAATGGATATGAAATAGAGGCAACTACAGATAAGTTTAGATAGAATGACACTGAGTAAAAAGTAAGTAGGGTTGATTAAGGATGTCTTGGTATGATCGTGTGATGTGATGTGTTGAAACGAGGCTGCTTCAGGTGTTACATTCATCAGAACTTGTAGTATCCTTGATATGAAAACAGTGATTATTGGTTCTTTCTTTCTTCAAGATGGCATTACCAGCCCTGCAGTGTTGTACATAATGATAATGCAATTGTAATAATAGTGTACTCGTACTATTTATACAATTAGGATTTATTACATTTTGAGGTGGACTTTTCTAATGAGCGTTGATGATATAATGAAAAATGCATAAATGAGAATGCATAAAAAAATCCAGCCTGAAGATATAGTATATAGTACATTTTTTTGTGTGTTCATAGACAATTGCCTACACTCTTTCTGTGTCACGAAATTAATTTCTCCCTACAGCTATGTAGCGATGATCGTGCTGTGATGCATTTCTGTTAGCAGCCTCAGATCTACTCGTATTTTCATTAGGAGACTGACAGTTTGGCTATCCATCACTGAGCCAATTATCTACCTATTTGCCAGTCTGTCCATCTACATATGTATTTGTGTGTATGTGTTAGTCTATCAGTATGACATCTGCTCTCTCTCTCTCTCTCTCTCTCCACACACACACGCACGCACACACACACCCGGTAGCTCAGTGGTTAGAGCGCTGGCTTCACAAGCCAGAGGACCGGGGTTCGATTCCCCGGCCGGGTGGAGATATTTGGGTGTGTCTCCTTTCACGTGTAGCCCCTGTTCACCTAGCAGTGAGTAGGTACGGGATGTAAATCGAGGAGTTGTGACCTTGTTGTCCCGGTGTGTGGTGTGTGCCTGGTCTCGGATCTATCCGAAGATTGGAAATAATGAGCTCCGAGCTCGTTCCGTAGGGTAACGTCTGGCTGTCTCGTCAGAGACTGCAGCAGATCAAACAGTGAAACACACACACACACACACACACACACACACACACACACACACACACACACTACAATCTGTCCATCCAACCTTATCGAAATGGAACAAATAACATGAGTATTGGGAAATCAGTAACCTGAGTGCTGATTTGCTCATGCCACAGTTGGGATTTACCATTGTCATTCGTATCCTGGACAATTTCTTTCTCAATTTTTATCGGTTGACAGTTAAAAGCGATAATAAACATAATACTTGCAAACTTCTAAAGAAATAGATATTTTCGACTACCCATTAAGTGAATTTGACCCACGAACTGTTTCATGATAATTATACTGTACATATGTTTTTATCCATTCCATATCACGTACAACTAACTTCATGGATATTTAATTATTAGCACTACAGTCTCTTAATTAAATATCTATGGAACTTAAAATAGACAAAATCCACTTTTTTATTTCCTATACATACGACCAGAATAATGACTGTACTCCTTTTCTCCTTGCATTTATCACATTTTTTTTTTTTTTTTTTTTTTACCGTTCTAGATCAGTTAACGACAACACAAAGAGAGTGGACTACCCAGCGAGGCGAAGAGAGAAACACAGCCATCCCTATTACACTACTGACACCAATAGCAGCAGTGAATCCTTTGCCAGAGCTTGTGATATGGTGGTCTTGGTGAGTGATGGCGATGATGGAGGCTGACGTGTGGTGATAGGCAATGGGTGGTGATGGGAGTGATACATGGTGATGGAGGGTGATAATTAGGGTGGTGATAGAAGCTGAAGAGTGGATGATGCAAGCCATGTGAAGGGTGAAGTGGGGAGAAGGGAGCAGGTACTGGGGAGGGTGAGGAGGCAGAGATGGGGAGGAGGTGGGGCGGTGATACAATCTGTTAGGAGAGCATGTGGGAGAAGGAAGCAGAAAATGGAAGTCGGTGTCGTGATACCCACCCGTTCCTCTCTCTCTCGTCTCTGGATATGAACGGAATTTCCACTACTCAGATCCGCGGTGAAATCTGAAGAGAAGTGCAAAGCGAGGCGTCCGTGTGTATTCTTGTGGAATTATACTGTGATTCTTTAGTGGTGGAGGAATGGTGTTATCATCGCCATGCACCAAACTTATGAACTATGCTATAACTCTCCTTTACCCATTACACTTTATATCAAACACCACACTACGTACACACAGAACATTACTACACCGCGTACTTAGAAACACACACGAACACTATAACACACACCACACCGCATCACCACATAGACCATTCGCATCACCTACCACCACATAATACACATCACATACCTCACGACCACATAACATAACCCCACAACACACCACACTACACCACAACATATTGCTACACCACGCAGGTCATCCCATTCATCACACGGCACGACACTGTATCATAGCGCGATTCTCTCCACGCGAGTGATACAGAGCCTCACCGTACCACAAATTTCTGTATCACACCCCACTACGCCGCACCACGCCACGCCATACTACGCCACCGCACCGTCCAGAACAGCTCTCCACTCTACAATATTATTAAACGACATTGCTGCCCCACAGACCCTCACACCGTCATACATTACGCACTTCATTACGTTACACCGTCACTCTCGTCGTTTTTGGAGTCCCACCTGACGCCATTTAACGGGAGAAGTAACGTGGGAGTAAGGGGGCGTTCTTTAGAATTGGTTAGAGCAATACATAATTTTAGTCTTTTCGATGAACGACCATTACCTGTAGATCTGACGGCTTCCTACAGTTTACCTTTATTTTCCTAATGTAATGTTCTTCCTTCTGGTACTCATTACTTCACTATTCATCGCATCATTCAAACACATTTATTTTTCCTAACTAAAAATACTATACGCACCAGTAGACTAGGAAAACATGGCATTCATTAGCTCTAGTTAATCATATCGACTTTTTGAATATTATGAATAGGGAAACTGATCGCACAAAAATTATTCTACTTCACTGTTCCTTTCATCAACCAAGCACACTCGCCCTTTCTTACTTGAGACACTGCGCCAATAGACAGTAAAGGGCTGGTAATAACTCACTCTATCAGAACATACAGGTTTTCAAAGTATTATGAATTTGACAGCTGATAAAACACAAATACCCTTCATGCAGAATCTTTCCATTTATCATGGATCATAAGATTGTACGCGTTTATCCCCGAGATCACTGCCCTCGAAAAGCATTTGCCGCAGCTCACTACGTAAAGGAAAGAAGATTAAAGTTATTGGCAACAACAGAATAACATGAATGGGTCTAGAATGAGACTATGTATGAACCGTTCATCTCCCTTTACCCCTTTAGTTTCTACGTAGAGGCTTCTGGGGTCGCTGAACCTGGAGTAAATTAAGCCTCCGGAAATCGTCGTGGTGGTGGAAGCTGCTTCAGTATAATGGAGATTGACTTGAAAGGTGAAGCGACGAGGTAGGCAGTTTTTTTTTGGTAAGTCTGTTTTTCATTTGCATATTAGGTGAAGATATTAAAACAAAGAAACAGTCAACAAAATTCTCGTCGTGGTGGAGGCAACATTTGGTATAATAATGGAGATTGACTTGGGGCCGAATTTTGCCCTCACTTTTGTGTTAACTGTTATATAGCCTTACTTTCAGTGCATACTCGACGACGATGAAGAAAAAAAGTTGCATAATGACTAATAGGCTGAGGACTTAATTTTGACAATATATGAAGCAACACTGTAGGTGGGGAGGCTTTTTTATGTAATATATTTCACTTCACTTCCATATGAGTATGGAATAAAAATAACGTGACTTGAAAGGTGAAGCAACGATTTAGGTGATGAGTTCTGAGTTCTTTTCTTTTTTCTTTTTTACCTTACTGTAATATTTTTCACTTGCGTAGTATGTTCATATAAAAATACAGAAGAAAAAGTTGCCTCATAGTGGCTCTAAAAATATAATGTTACACAAAAGGCGAAGCGATGATGTGTTAAGTGGTGACTTTTATGCTTGCTTGTTCTGGTTACTAATATTTTTTTGTTTTCATGGCGTATTAAGTGAAGATACTAAGAAGAGTTACGTCATTGCTACACTGAATATTTAAACTACTGTCTAAGGTATTTTCTAATTTCAGTTCACTACGTTGACCTCTCGTTGCCCTCCCCTGCTCGTCCTCTCCACCCTCCCTCCTTCCCCAACTCTCCCAGCTCTCTCCACTCTCCCAGCTCCTCCACTCACCAGCTCCTCCACTCACCAGCTCCTCCACTCTCCCTACCTCCTCCACTCTCCCTACCTCCTCCACTTTCCCTTCCCGTTCACTTTATCTCCCTCCATCACCCTCATCCACCCTTCCCTCTCCTCCATCCTGCGGTGCGTATCATTCTTCCTCTCCCTCCTCCCTATCCCACTTCCCTCGACCCTCCTTCCTCCATTTCTGGCTCTCTCCATCAGCCAGCGGTCGACACACACACACACACACACACACACACACACACACACACACACACACACACACACACACACAATGGCTTAGAAGAATTAGTAGAAACACAGAAAACGCAAGCGGTAACTCTTCGAACCCTTTTCAACTTCTGTTTCGAGTTGAGTTTCATTACGTTTTGGTGTGGCTTTGTCTGAGTTCCTTTCGTCAGCCATCCAGTCGGCCACACCAGCGGGAAGCGAGCGATGTGTTCTCCTCCTCGGCCTTCGTAACATCAGAAGGAAAACAAAAGTGATAGTGAAAAAGGAGTATGGTAAGAGAGAGAGAGAGAGAGAGAGAGAGAGAGAGAGAGAGAGAGAGAGAGAGAGAGAGAGAGAGAGAGAGAGAGAGAGAGAGAGAGAGAGAGAGAGAGAGAGAGATAGGTATGGTGAGGCATGCAAGGGTACTACTAAAGACCCCATCTCTCGCAGCCATCTGTCCAAATTGACTCGGCATTCCGTATTCAGCTCAGCTTTTCCACCTCAGTCTTCTATAAGCGAATTCCAGAGTCTTGTTGAAAAGTTCTCCTGAGGGTGGTGAAGGGAGCTTGAGGCGCTGAGGGGAGAGAGGAAGAAAGGGGAGGAAAGAACGATGAATGAGACGAAGAGTAGGAAGAAACGAAAGGAGGAAATAGAGTACATGTGGATGTTTAGAGGAGAGCAATGTAATAAGTAGGAGAGAAAGAGAGAGAGAGAAGACAGAGGAAAGGGTATGCGAGGATGGCAGGAAAAGGAGATGAGGAAACGGGAGGGAAGTTACACAGGGAATTGGTTACAAGATTGGCCAGAGCTCTGGATTCCACCATGGCTGAGGTGATGCGAGGCCGGGGTTTGGGGGAGTGGATGAACAAAGAAGGGGACGTTATGACTTTATGGTGGAAGGGAGGATGAGGAATAGGAGGAGCAGAAGGCTGTGGTGATGATGAAAGGTTACGAGTGAGGAAGGAAGAAGAGATGGTACAATGGCTGGAGAGAGAGAGAGAGAGAGAGAGAGAGAGAGAGAGAGAGAGAGAGAGAGAGAGAGAGAGAGAGAGAGAGAGAGAGAGAGAGAGAGAGAGAGAAGAGATGGAGATGGTAGAGAGAGAGAGAGAGAGAGAGAGAGAGAGAGAGAGAGATTTAATTTGGTGTTTATCAGTTTACCAGTCCAGTTTATTATGTCCCTAGTGCCTCTCTCTCTCTCTCTCTCTCTCTCTCTCTCTCTCTCTCTCTCTCTCTCTCTCTCTCTCTCCGCAGAGAATCTCCTCAAATCCTACTAAGCCTTCCTCCATTCCCTTCCTCTTCCTCATCATCATCGCTTCTCTCCTCCTCCCTCTTCCCTGCCTCCACCACCTGCCTCCTCTCTCCTCTTCCCCTTCTTCCTGCTGCTGCTGCTGCTGCTCCTCCTCTTCCATTACCACCACCACCACCACCACCACATTCTCTCCCCTTCGTAGTTGGCGTTTCCTCGCAGCTAACAACACTATCTTATGCCATCTCTTTCTCATCATCATCATCATCATCGACATCATCTCTATTGTCCTCCACCGTTTTTTTCCTTGTTCATATTTTTATATTTGAATGTTTTTCCTATCGCTTTCCCTTTCTTCTCTCCTTTTTCTGGCACGTATTCAGAAAGTTGAAACGCTTTGCTGTCTCACCACGACAATATTCAAGGTCCACAAAGATGATTGATTGGCTAGATACTCAAGATTGTTCTTGTTATTAATGTAGAAATCTTTTTAGTATGACGCTATAGTCATAGGAAGACTCAGAAGAAAGGTTTTAACGGAATGGAGCTATAGGAGAGTATTGGCGGTGTGGTGCAGAATTATTTCAGAAAATGGCACTCTATCTCCTGCTCCTCGTCCACACAAGGCTCGCTCTTTCTCAACGACTTGTGTTCCTCCTCCGTTTCGTCGTCGCCCCCTCCACTACCACCACTACCTCCTGCTGCCCCGCGGGATCGATGGCTTCTGCCGCCCCCCGCTAGCATACATAATGTCCCTTCCTGCCTCCCCGGCGATCAGATTACACCATTAGCCTGACAAATATTCTCTGACACCGCTCCGGCTGATGACTCATGGCTCTCCGCGCTGACACCCGACTCACTGAGCACCGCCAATTAATTTCAGCTGATTACGTCATTCTCCTGGCACTCCAAACAGGGTGGCAACAATTATGGCGAGGGAGGAGGTTGGGGAGCAAGCGTTGGGTTGGGTGAAAAAGAGGAAGGAAAGGAGAGAGGAATAACCAAAGAGAAGATATTGCGGTGAACGAGGAAATGAGAGAGAGGTGAAGACATGGATAGTGACAAGTAGAAAAGGTGATACTGGAAATTCGTACAAAGAACAAACGTGTGTGTGTGTGTGTGTGTGTGTGTGAGGAAAGAAAACGAAATGGATTGCTGCGTAGATAAGGCGTTGACATTTAGTAGTGATGGAATGGCGTTGTAAAGAAAGAAATAGTACGTAAAGATCGGTAGAAGTACAGTAGGGGAGAGGGACAGGAAGGAAGGTAGGAGTAAGTAATGAGAGGCAGGGAAGATGGAAGCGATGGGTCATTGAGAGGAAATTATGTTTTGTGAAGGAGGAGGAAATAAGGTAAGAAGGAGACGGAGGAGGAGGAAGAGAAAGAGGGGAAAGATACTTTGAAGAAACGAGAGAGAGAGAGAGAGAGAGAGAGAGAGAGAGAGGAGAGAGAGAGAGAGAGTGGCATGAGGGACGGGAGTGAGAGGAGAGAGAGAGAGAGAGAGAGTGAGCATGGGGACGGGGTGAGGGGAGTAAGAAGATGGATTTAGAGTAAATAGGAAAACCAAGGGGGTGTATTTACCTATTTGTATTTACCTATTTGTGTATTACAGGGCCCGAGCTAAGCTCTCTGTGTCCTGTCTCCTTGTCCACTCGTCATCTCTCTTTTTCATCTGACTGACACACATCGCGTCAACGACATCACTGCTCAGTTTATTCCACTTATCAATACTACGATGCGGGAAACTGTATTTCCTCACGTCATTTAGATAGATGTCTTATTATTTTTTTTTCCATGTCCCCGGAGATGATTACCTGTGGTCACCTTTATCAACTCTGTCCAATATGTCAATCTTGTTCACCAATTTATACATAGTTATCATGTCTCCTCTTGTTCTTCTCTCTTCTAATGTGGTCAGCCCCAGTTTCCTCAGTCGTTCCTCATAGTCTAACTCCCTGAGTCCTGGTACCCTCCCTTTCCACCTTCTTCACATTTTTCTTTATATGCGGTGACCAGACACAAGCTGCATATTCTAACTGGGGTCTTATTAAGGTGTGTGGTGTGTGTGTGTGTGTGTGTGTGGTGTGTGTGCGGTGTGTGTGTGTGTGTGTGTGTGTGTGTGTGTGTGTGTGTGTGTGTGTGTGTGTGTGTGTGTGTGTGTGTGTGTGTGTGTGTGTGTGTGTGTGTGTTTGTGTGTGTGTGTGTTGTTTGTGTGTGTGTGTGTGTTTGTGTGTGTGTGTTTGTTTGTGTGTTTTGTGTGTGTTTGTGTTTGTGTGTTTGTGTGTTTGTGCGTGTGTGTGTGTTGTGTGTGTGTGTGTGTGTGTTGTGTGTGTGTGTGTGTGTGTGTGTGTGTGTGTGTGTGTGTGTGTGTGTGTGTGTGTGTGTGTGTGTGTGTGTGTGTGTGTGTGTGTTGTGTGTGTGTGTGTGTGTGTGTGTGTGTGTGTGTGTGTGTGTGTGTGTGTGTGTGTGTGTGTGTGTGTGTGTGTGTGTGTGTGTGTGTGTGTGTGTGTGTGTGTGTGTGTGTGTGTGTGTGTGTGTGTGTGTGTGTGTGTGTGTGTGTGTGTGTGTGTGTGTGTGTGTGTGTGTGTGTGTGTGTGTGTGTGTGTGTGTGTGTGTGTGTGTGTGTGTGTGTGTGTGTGTGTGTGTGTGTGTGTGTGTGTGTGTGTGTGTGTGTGTGTGTGTGTGTGTGTGTGTGTGTGTGTGTGTGTGTGTGTGTGTGTGTGTGTGTGTGTGTGTGTGTGTGTGTGTGTGTGTGTGTGTGTGTGTGTGTGTGTGTGTGTGTGTGTGTGTGTGTGTGTGTGTGTGTGTGTGTGTGTGTGTGTGTGTGTGTGTGTGTGTGTGTGTGTGTGTGTGTGTGTGTGTGTGTGTGTGTGTGTGTGTGTGTGTGTGTGTGTGTGTGTGTGTGTGTGTGTGTGTGTGTGTGTGTGTGTGTGTGTGTGTGTGTGTGTGTGTGTGTGTGTGTGTGTGTGTGTGTGTGTGTGTGTGTGTGTGTGTGTGTGTGTGTGTGTGTGTGTGTGTGTGTGTGTGTGTGTGTGTGTGTGTGTGTGTGTGTGTGTGTGTGTGTGTGTGTTGTGGTGTGTGTGTGTGTGTGTGTGTGTGTGTGTGTGTGTGTGTGTGTGTGTGTGTGTGTGTGTGTGTGTGTGTGTGTGTGTGTGTGTGTGTGTGTGTGTGTGTGTGTGTGTGTGTGTGTGTGTGTGTGTGTGTGTGTGTGTGTGTGTGTGTGTGTGTGTGTGTGTGTGTGTGTGTGTGTGTGTGTGTGTGTGTGTGTGTGTGTGTGTGTGTGTGTGTGTGTGTGTGTGTGTGTGTGTGTGTGTGTGTGTGTGTGTGTGTGTGTGTGTGTGTGTGTGTGTGTGTGTGTGTGTGTGTGTGTGTGTGTGTGTGTGTGTGTGTGTGTGTGTGTGTGTGTGTGTGTGTGTGTGTGTGTGTGTGTGTGTGTGTGTGTGTGTGTGTGTGTGTGTGTGTGTGTGTGTGTGTGTGTGTGTGTGTGTGTGTGTGTGTGTGTGTGTGTGTGTGTGTGTGTGTGTGTGTGTGTGTGTGTGTGTGTGTGTGTGTGTGTGTGTGTGTGTGTGTGTGTGTGTGTGTGTGTGTGTGTGTGTGTGTGTGTGTGTGTGTGTGTGTGTGTGTGTGTGTGTGTGTGTGTGTGTGTGTGTGTGTGTGTGTGTGTGTGTGTGTGTGTGTGTGTGTGTGTGTGTGTGTGTGTGTGTGTGTGTGTGTGTGTGTGTGTGTGTGTGTGTGTGTGTGTGTGTGTGTATGTGTGTGTGTGTGTGTGTGTGTGTGTGTGTGTGTGTGTGTGTGTGTGTGTGTGTGTGTGTGTGTGTGTGTGTATGTGTGTGTATATGTGTGTATATTGTATGTATGTGTATATGTGTATGTATATATGTATATGTGTGTGTGTGTGTGTGTGTATGTATATGTATGTGTATATGTGTGTGTGTGTGTATATATGTGTGTGTGTATATATATGTATATGTGTGTATGTTTTATAGTTATGTTTATATATGTATATGTATGTATTTATGTTTATGTTTATGTTATTATGTATATTATGTGTTTGTGTTATATTTGTGTGTTGTGTGTGTGTGTGTGTGTGTATTGTGTGTTTGTGTGTGTGTGTGTGTGTGTGTTTGTGTGTGTGTGTGTGTGTGTGTGTGTGTGTGGGTGTTTGTGTTTGTGTTTGTGGTGTTTGTGTTTGTGTTTGTGTGTGTGTGTGTGTGTGTGTGTGTGTGTGTGTGTGTGTGTGTGTGTTTTAGGGTCTATGAGTATGGCCAGAAGGGCATGAGGGATGGGGTGGTGTGTTGACAATTCTAATCACTTCCAAGAGCAGGTTAAATTGATTGATGATTGATGACGTCACGTGGTGATATAATGGCCCACCTAACGACCCCTTGAGGCGCCGCCGTGCAAACTGCGGGTCGTGACGCGGGGATGGAGTAACGAGCCAGCGGGAATTCATGGCTGCACGCTGCATCAATTAGTTAAATGAAAATGCTCGATTTCCTAGTTATAGGTTGAAATAGTTCAGGAATTTGATACCACCATGGTATATTTTCAAACTCGATAAACCTTAAATGAAGACTATATAGATTTGCTAATTATGGGTTTCGACACGGGTTTCGACACTAGGAAAGCAGATGCAAAATTTTGAAATCTTTCACGTAAGAGTTTTTAAGTTACAATAGTTGGAAATATAAAAACAGGCAGGCTGCGTATGGCATCAGTGCTTTTCAGTTCATGGAATGAAAATTGCTCCAAGTATTTTACGTGAAAAAATAGAAAAAAGTAAAATGTAGCAAGCCTTAAAAAGGACAAAGCCTTAAATTAACTTTGTTCCCTCGTCCCGTTGGGAACCGAGTTGTTTTGTGTCTTAGTATAAAATTTTGAGGACACCTAACTTTTTATATATATACTGAGAGAGAGAGAGAGAGAGAGAGAGAGAGAGAGAGAGAGAGAGAGAGAGAGAGAGAGAGAGAGAGAGAGAGAGAGAGAGAGAGAGAGAGAGAGAGAGAGAGAGAGAGAGAGAGAGAGAGAGAGAGAGAGAGAGAGAGAGAGAGAGAGAGAGAGAGAGAGAGAGAGAGAGAGAGAGAGAGAGAGAGAGAGAGAGAGAGAGAGAGAGAGAGAGAGAGAGAGAGAGAGAGAGAATTATACTAATACTTTCTCCCCCTAGTATGCGTGTAATAACAGTTGCATTCAAGCAGACCGAGGTCAGGCAAGGGAATAAATATAGTATTATAAACATATACAAACTACGTATATAATAATATGCTCGGTAAATGTTTTTATCAAATAGGTATTAGTAACTTAATTAGCCTTTTAGTTTTGTCCATTCATCACGCTTACATTACAATAATTTTCTAACCAGAGAGAGACAAAGGAGCCTGACATTGTATTACTGTTCTCAGGAATATTGAGCCACTAAGGTACAGCTGCTGCAATCTGCTTGGACCCGGAGACCATGGAAAGGAACTGCAAGCAACAGATGTGCGCAGAGCAGACGTCAGGGTGATGCTTGCTGGCCGTTTTAGTGTGAATGTGTCATCCTGACTCGGCTACTTCAATTTCCTTCACTGAGGGAGACAAGTTATCTGCTGCTGAACGTTATAATCTTACACTACACCAACAACCAACCAAATGACCTGTGGCAGGCAACGTCGGCCAGTGGGGTGTTCGGTACGACAACATGGGACGGACGTAAACATCGCAGCCGGACAGGTGAAGAAGGCTAAACGCATAACTTTGTGTACATTATCGTATCATTGCTATGTGCAAGAAGAAAAGGGACAGGAGAGACAAGAAACATTGGTTGGAACTGTTCTATTTATTTTCCAACCACCTAGTGGTTGGAAAAATCTTGTTTCTCTTGTCCCACTTATCCATGACTGTCTGGATACACACGTGTAACTCTCTATGTACATCATCGAGTCTACAATTGTTATATATATATATACACATCAGTATGTCTACCACGATTCTCTACAATTATTGTTAATAAAACCAACGTCATTCCTATTATTATTGTTAATAGGATCAACGTGATTCCTAGTCAGGCGCCCATCCAGTGCCTCAACAACGGGCGCAGTTTTCTCGTCATAGACGTGCATCTACACCCTTACCAAATTCTTAAGCGTGCTTTCTCACCCCCCTCCCCCCGTAGCCTCTAGTAGTGTGAAAGTAGTTACGCAAGTTCCTGAATAAATAAATTACTCCTAGACTCGTAATTTACATTTCCTAAATATGAATATTATAATTCATGAAAAATACTTTATACTATCAACACGTAACACGAACAATTTAATAATGTATTTTTCATGTTACTTGAAAATATTCAGGGATTCCATCCATTCAATTGATCCTGAACATAATAAATATAATCATACTGAACTTGTAAACAATCCAACCATATTTCTAGACCAAGGCAATGTACGAATACCATTACATCTTACACATCTAATGTTTATCTACGCCAGATCACGACTACTCTTCCCTCCAACTTGTAGCGGGTGCCTCCAAGTTTCCCGAGAAAAATTAAGGTGCCATACCTTGAAAAGTCTCCCGAGAGAAACAAAGCAAGTGGCATACCTGGAAGAGTCTCCCTAGATAAATAAAGCGAGTGCTATACCTTAAAGAGTCTCCCGAGAAAAGAGATGAGACCTCTCGATGTTTTTTTTTTTTTATTAAAAAAAAAAATAAATAAAGGGAGAGTTTCTCGAACTCTTAGACCAAACCAACTGCTCATTAATCAGCAACACTACTAATCCATGAGTCTTACAATGTCTCTTTGGAAAACGAACCAGCCACGCCTACACTAGGAATGGAGGGCCGACGCTGGTAACACTGTGTAGGCTTCACGACAATCTGGAGACCAGCCACGCTTACACTATGAATGGAGGGTGGACGCTGATAATGTAGAGGTTTCACGATCAGGAGACCATCGTCAGCAAAAACGGGATCAGTCTGAAATATGAAGGATTACATTTCTTTCTAAACCTATGCACTAAAAAAATATGAAGATACAAGTCAATAATAAAGCATACGGAATAGAAGCCCTGGTTTAACGTACAGTCAAACGTCCTCGACGGTAAGTGACGAGATGATTTCACGCCAAGAAGTAATGCAGTTTCAACGTGCCTCCTCGATTCAGCCGAGGGTCTTCGCATGGACGAGGGCCTTCCTATACGATCTGAAAAATAACCGCTATCAACGATCTCGCCTGCATGCCCCTAATGACAAACTAATACATAAATTTAACTTATCTTATACGTCAAACAAGCTTGGCTCAAACTGCAGTAAGAAGGGTTTCCAGCTTCGCCCCCTTGACTCCGGCGCCAGCGCCACTGGCTCCACAGCTGTTCAGGTTGTAAAACTTGAACGTTAAACTAGCTTGGCTCAATCTGCAGTAGGAAAGGTTTCCAGCTTCGTCCCCTCGACTCCGGCGCCAGCGACTCCACACAGCTGTTGTTCAGGCTATAAAACTTCACTTTTACATTTACCTTTATATATTCCTACTTTTACCTTAGTATATTCCTACAATCACCTTTGTATCATCAGTTATCAATGAAAGTTGACACTTTTACATTTACCTTTATATATTCCTACTTTTACCTTTGTATATTCCTACAATCACCTTTGTATCATCAGTTATCAATGAAAGTTTCAACTAAAACATTTAAATTCATAAGCAGTCAGCATTTCTTTGCAAATAGAACTTAATTAAATTCATAAGCAGTCAGCATTTCTATGCAAAAAAAAAAAAAAAACATACTAACTTCAGACCATTAAAAATATACGGACTAACTAAAACTACCGAAATTCTTAACCCGCATTTCGATGAAAACACCCGTACAACTTAAACCCATAAAAAATAAACAGACTGAAAAGTAAACTCGCACAAGGTTCAAGTGATCATCTGCCACATGGCTCAGTCTCAAAGACAACACTCTACAAAGAAATCCCACACCCTTTAAAGACCACAAACTCGTTAATACTATCCCAACATGCTAAATAGAACCGCCGCTCCTCCGATACCGAATAAACAACAGGTTATATAAACCTTGCACCCTCTAACAGACAAATTCATCAATATCGAAAACCTAAGCACGACTCACATCCTATACCGAATAAACTATGTTCAGCAGATACTGTACAACACGCCCAACAAATGAAAGCATAACATTCCATCATTCACACAACCCAACCATACAGAATAACCCACCATAATCTAAATGTATATATCCTAGATACTAGTACTAATACTGACACGCCTAACACAATGTTCTCACCATTAACCCTATCAATTCACGCCACCAACGATTACGCCTTCTCATAAAGTTAAAGCCGGAAACATAACCTTTAATTAAACGATAGTATACCACACGAATATCACAAAACAAACTCTTTACCACAAACACAACGCCACCTGAACACTGTACCTGGTCGGCGAGAACACATGAAATAAGACCCCACCCACACAGGAGGCTCAAGCTAACATCGTCTGATGCACGCTTCGAAATTTCGGAACAGCGTGAATTGCTTGAACTACTCCTTCCACCAAACTATTGCACGCCTTAACGATCACACACCATCCTGCACGACCCTCATCAACATAACCACAACAACATAAACTATATCAAATATAACTGGGATAGGATACTAATACTCTGGTTTTAAAATACTATATGTATGTGATTCCTGTTTGGCTGTACTGTTGCTGTTCACATGAGGTAGCTTAATTATATTCTTGGCTATAGTTGTAGCCAATTCTGATGAACAGCTGTGTAAGTAAAGATAAGTTGCTTACGACTGCTCTGTTCTGCTGATTAAAACATATGAGCACAACGATGTAAGGGAAGCTATAAAAAAACAACTACCACGCCTATGCTTAGTGCCAACATGATACCTAGATAGATATCTACTACCACCTTTTTTCTTCATCGATAATAAATCTGTCTAATCTGATCATAGTAAATAGTTACACGGAAAACGAAGGAAGCACGGATGTAATAATACAACATTTCGCCTATTATCACATCACGCAGTCTGAAGACTCGAACTGCTTTATAAACTGTCTGAATATATAAATCGAGCCTACCTTCATTCATTTGTCAACCTTCATCATTATAATTTTTCTCTTTTGAACTCGTACAAATCACAACCACTGATTGCTTCGTGCTCAATGAAGGACGTACGAAATTTGCAGCAATAAATTTTTATATGACAAATGTAATTACAGGTAGTGCGGTGATTGTGTATATATTTCACTGATATATTATATAAAATAAGATTAGTAACGGGAGGGAATAGAAATTTATCTCACTTATTCGTCCAATGACAGTAATCAATCAAGCAATTAATGCATATTATGAAATATTCACTACAAGCAAATGGTATTATCTTCTTGTTTGTTTAAAAAAGTTACTGAGAAAAGAACACGTACCCTACCGTGAAATAAGCACAAACAGTGGTCAGCATGATTCAGTGAAATAAAAAATTGAATCATATAATCTCACTATTCATCGAAGTATCACAATGCAAATTCTACACTACAAAACAGGAAGGATTTCTTGCATACATTATCCTCAAACAACAATCAAACACTCACTGGCTTATGCATAATTGCTCGAATTGGGAGTGAGATTATACTTAAACAAGCGTGCGCGCATCACACACACACACACACACACACACACACACACACACACACACACACACACATTGCAAGGCTGGCGAACTTGCCTACAAGCTTAAAAGTCTCTTTTCACAAGTAATATAACGTCTTTTCTACTGTCAAGGAAACATTTACGTCGCCTGTACAATACTAACGTGCCCAACACACTTGGCCTGGCAATGACTTACAGCTGCCGGGCACTGCTCCATCGCATGGACGCGGCTGAATTAGCAGTCTGAACATCCTCGGTTTACAATCGGAAACCCAACAAATTACGAAATTCCTGCAATCTGCATTCTTGTGAAACTCCGCCACAACTTTTGACAGCGACAACTTGCAACAAATTCCAAATATTCAGGATTTTGCCTGGCAGTGCATGATTACCCGCCCAGAGTTTGTGAGTCTTTCCTGGCAGGCACAAGAGGATACAATGAATTATTACTATTATTATTACTATTATTATCATTATTATTATTAATATTATTTTCATTAATGTTAACATTATTGTCATTATTATTATTATTATTATTATTATTATCATCATCATCATCATCTACGCAATTCAGATACAGCATTTTCCTCCCTTACAAATCAGCATCATTACCGCCGTTGTTCTGAACATCAATAACTGCGTGACGAGAGAAAAGATGAAAGATGTTTCGAAGCTTCAACTCCATAAACTTATCAGGCTGTATTATATGTATGTTATTAAGGTTTTCAGAGGTGGATTCACGGTGTTAGTGATAATTTACAAATATTTTGCATCATCAATAGGATGAATCACCGAAAGGAACTGAAGTAATGACCTGTATGGTATTTGGAAATACCTATTAACTGTGGAAGTCTAAACGTTAGAAAATAATAAGTAAAAAATAGAGGAAAACTTAGAAAAAAACATCGTGTTTGCCTTAATTAGTTGTGAAACTCTCTCTCTCTCTCTCTCTCTCTCTCTCTCTCTCTCTCTCTCTCTCTCTCTCTCTCTCTCTCTCTCTCTCTCTCTCTCTCTCTCTCTCTCTCTCTCTCTCTCTCTCTCTCTCTCTCTCTCTCTGCCGCACCCTTAACTGGGTAGACTAGCACTGCTACATTGAGTTCCCAGCAAAGAGGGATATTACAGTCTCAACGTGTTATTGAGTTGCCGGCTTTTACAAAGAGGGCGAGGGTAAGGCTAGTGGCCTGATTACGACCTGGAGAAGGGAAGCGAGGAAGGCGTAGGAAGTTTTGCTAACACTGGTGAAAGGGATAGAATTCGTGGAAAGCCTGAGAGAGAGAAGTTGAAGTGGCCGAAGAAGTGATAGTGGTAGAAGGAGGAGGTTAAGCAGAGTGGAGAGAGAAAGTTAAAAATCGTGTGGAGAAGACTTAAGGAAGATTTAAGGGGCGTTAAGGTTTTAAGGGCAAGGGAGGAGAGCGAGAGAGGGGGAGGAGTGAATGAGGACGCATTATGGGAAGAGAACAAGCGGCCAAAGAATGCGAATGGGAATTAGGGACAATGGGTCGTTGGCGAGCGTGACAAGAGGGTTGAACAGGGGTGACAAGGCGGACCAGCAGAGCATGGAGTGCAGGAACTGACACTACACTGGCTACATAACATTAGACCGCTCCTGTGTGAACATTGTATGAACAATCTTGATTATAAAGAATACAACCACATGATAACTGAACACCAGAAAATTACAAACAATTATTTCTTTCCCACTAATGAAAGGTCTCTTAGTTTTTACGGGTGAGGCAGTGGTTATCAGAATGGTGTCTGCCTTAGGACTGCCATCCTGTGATAATGTGGAACGAATGGTAGACCAGGGAAATATCTATGTTTCACTTCAGTTTAAAGTAATCACTGTGCATGCAAATGAAACATCCGTTCGTATATGTATATAATTACATCACCATCAGGCTATTGCATCGCCACAAGGAAGACAATGATAGTTCACAAAGCTAAACAACGTTAAAA
>NC_059301.1:28283249-28285749 GCF_017591435.1 Portunus trituberculatus
GGAGTGAATATACGTGGGTCTTAATCACACACGGAACTACACAGCTACGTAGAATAAGAACACTGACTGATTGGTTCATTTAAAAGGGATAAGGTGTTAAAATAATACCAGAGATATGCAATACATACAATACATACGAAAAATCCGTGTCTAGATTATAATGATCAGAATTGAGAAAGAGAATGGATATTGTATGTAACTCGCCTTAATCTCGCAAAATCAGCACAAGAAATAACAGCAGAGGTAAGTTTATGAAAAGATAAGGAATTAATATAGTGAGCTATCCATATGGAACAATAATCACACATAAAACTCAACCAACTAAAAAACAGAGATGATAACGTATAAGCATAAAAACTTTATCTAGATAATAATGAGATGGACTGAGATAAGGAATGAATATGCACCATTTTGATCACACGAAAAACTACACCTACTAATAGCAGAGGCTTAGACACGCCTGAAAAACATCACTGATAGCACGAGGAATATCAGGAAAATTTTTAACATGTAGATTTTTCCTCTTTTCCCCAGACTCTCCGACATACTTATAAACGAGAGTTTGACGCGAGTTTGACAGTTCCTCAAGACTTCTACGGAAAACATGACAGACAAGAGGGAGGGAGATTTCCATAATATTTTCCCCACTCAGCTGCGTCCTGGACCCGTGGGATGTGCTGGACGGGAGCAAACACGGGAGAAGGATACAGCAGGTAACTTATGAACAGACAGACACACTGCCACTTCTATTAATTAGGTGATATCTTGAGCGATACTGTCACCCATTACTCACCACCAATCATCCACACTCTCCATTACTGTGGCGCTGGTCACCGCTTATGATCAAACACGAGACACCGCAAAAGCAATTGGCAGTGACACAAACAACTCATTAAGCAATTCCAAGCTCATTTATTGGAATTATAGGAAGGGATTCTCTCTCTCTCTCTCTCTCTCTCTCTCTCTCTCTCTCTCTCTCTCTCTCTCTGTGTGTGTGTGTGTGTGTGTGTGTGTGTGTGTGTGTGTTTCACTGTTTGATCTGCTGCAGTCTCTGACGAGACAGCCAGACGTTACCCTATACGGAACGAGCTCAGAGCTCATTATTTCCGATCTTCGGATAGGCCTGAAACCAGGCACACACCATACACCGGGACAACGTCACAATTCCTCGATTTACATCCCGTACCTACTCACTGCTAGGTGAACAGGGGCTACACGTGAAAGGAGACACACCCAAATATCTCCACCCGGCCGGGGAATCGAACCCCGGTTCTCTGGCTTGTGAAGCCAGCGCTCTAACCACTGAGCTACCGGGCGTGTGTGTGTTTGAGTGTGTGTGTGTGTGTGTGTGTGTGTGTGTGTGTGTGTGTGTGTGTGTGTGTGTGTGTGTGTGTGTGTGTGTGTGTGTGTGACTGAAGCAAAACTAAACATTACCAATAACAGCATATCAAGTAAGAAAAAATGCAGTTAATTACTTATTAACGAGTAACCTTGGCCTACATGTATCGACAAATATATTGCATGTACATATATAATTAATTGCCGCAACGTTTAGCTATAGAAATATTTGTTTTCACTGAACACTTACTTTCGTTTAATCGGAAAAGGCTGCCATTCGCACACCTACAGATTCCAGGGTGATTTCCATATTAACCTCTGCCGCTGTTCCTGCCCAGCACGGCAAACGAGAAATTAAGACTGCATTTAGTATTCTAAGTGCTTATTGAAATTACGCTACGCAGAGTTTTAATGACGACATCAAAGGGAAATAGGGAAACAACACCCTAAAAGTTTGCGAGCAACCGGGCTAAGGAAAAAAGTTCTGAAAATTAAAAATGGAAAAACTTGATAATTAAAACGCAGAGCGAGCGTGCACCTTGGTGCCTCTGATTACGGTAGGACACGATCTTGGCTGCAGCGAGACGGCCATTGTGATGCAGCAAGGTGGAGAGGCTCGGGGTGATGGAGGAGGAAGGTACCGGCCGATCTGATTTTATTCAGAGAATTTGTGATAGCGACAAGCAGACTATGATGAGGAAATACAAAACTTTCACATGATCATTTAAGAACTGTTAGAAGAGAGTTGAAGAAAGTATCATTGTTGCATTAGACAACAATGACTTAACATTTTATGTATTCCATTACTCTATCTTTATCGTACGATCATTTGTAATCAGTGTTTTATCTTTCTTAACAAACGAATACAGAATGTTCCTTTAATGTTAAACTAATTAAGACAAGAGTAACTCTCTCTCTCTCTCTCTCTCTCTCTCTCTCTCTCTCTCTCTCTCTCCAAAGGACCATTAACCAATACCTATGTTATCCCCCGCCGACCCTTAAGCCTACCTACCGTTTCCCCAGAATGACCTAATCACTGTTCGCACTGTTCCCTTTCTCCTTCCGCAAAGGACCATCAACTGAACCAAAACAGTAAACCAAGCCTAGGGAACATAACAACTACTATTCCAACTACTATTATCACTATTTCTCATTCACTTTA